>NC_053433.1:42023057-42310977 GCF_007990345.1 Gossypium hirsutum
TTCCATCTTCGCACACTTAGTGCAACATAGTCAAATCGCACACTTAGTGCTGTACAATTTATCCGCGCACTTAGCGCCAATCTCATGGTCATAAATGGTTATACCCGCACGTTTAGTGCCGAGATCAACAACTCAGTACATCTTACCTCTTTTCTTTCATTCAACAATTTCATCATCACATACGTACATGCATATATATATGTATATTTATTCATTCCATTCAGCATCATACATAAACATTATGACCATTTGAATAATACCAACTACATGCTTAATGACTTACCTTGTGTTGGGTAAGACGGTTCCAACTCGGCTACTCAGTGATTTTCTTTGCCTTTGCTTGATTCTCCTCCTTTAGCTCCTTGAGCTTAGTCAATAATTCATAGTTTAACCATCTTGTTAACATTATAATTCATTACACTGCTTATGTATGTTTGTATATTCGGCAACATCCTCACTATTACTCATGTGATGGCGATGGATGTATGTGTTTACAATTCAACTATAAATCATGTAATTCCACATATGACTACATTCTTATGTTCCATCTAATGCCATTTACATAATCAAATTTAACATCATTATATATTTACTTATGCCGAATATACTACCCCCATATAATATCATTTTCATTCCATTTAACTTATTTCCACACATAACATTGGCCTTTTGCTAGCACACAAGCCTATGACGAATGTCCTTGACCTCTATCACCTAGATTTTTATTCTTTAGCCTCATCCAACTCATATTTTTCATTGACACCTCCTTAACTTCAATTTATTCACATCTTTAATCATGCTACATTCGACCATTATTTAACAATAATTCATGCATCCTTTTTATTAAACACTCAAAATCAACCATCTTCATACCTCATCACCAAAGACATCAAATACCAACCAAGAATGTAACATTCATGGCCGAATATCATCTCCATCAATTAACAAATTTGAACCATGGCTAGGTAGATTTTCACTTACAACTTAAAATATACATGAATCTCCAGAATAATATCAAACATACCTTAGTCTAGCAAACCACCATAGCCGATTTTCTCAAGCTTTTCCCCTTCTTTCTTTCCTCTATTCGGCCAAGGATGTTCAAGAATGAACACTTTTTTTTGTTTTCTTTCTTCAATTCACGGCAACAAGGGGGTATGGATGGACCATGTTATTTTTTTTTTCATCACCCTTCCTTTCATTATTTAATCACCATGCTCAATATTTTATTTTCTTAACATACATCACTAGCATAACATGTTGAGACATGTTTCCACCCATAGCATGGCCGGCCACTATGCTTTAGTTTGGCTAATTTGACATGCAAGGACAACACTTCCCACTTTAATACTATTTGGTCCTTACTTATTTACTTATCATAATTTTCCAAGTCTTTCAACTAGATCCTTTCAAGCAAAATTCACATTCCCAATATAAAATTAAAACATCAAATTTTTGTACAAGTACTATCATACATATAAGATATGCAACTAAAATTTTAACTAAATTTTATGACTCGGTTTTGTGGTCCCGAAACCACATTCCGATTAGGGTCGAATTAGGGCTGTCACAACTCTCCCCCACTTAAGAAATTTTCGTCCCCGAAAATCTTACCGGTAAATAGGTTTGGGTATCGTTCTTTCATCGAGCTCTCAGTTTCCCAAGTAGCTTCCTCGATCCCATGTTTGAGCCATAACACCTTCACTAACGGAACCCTTTTGTTTCGCAACTCCTTCACTTCACGAGCTAGGATACGTATCGGTTCTTCTTCATAACTCATATCGGCTTGAATTTCAACCTTGATGGGCTAATTATATGCGATGATCAGATCGATAGCGTCGAAGCATTGAACATGAAAGACATCGTGAATCTTTTCAAGCTCAGGGGGCAAATCAATCTATACGCAACTGGCCCCACTTGTTCGGAGATTTCGTACGACCATGAATCTCGGGTCAACTTGCCCTTACGGCCAACCTAAGTACCTTTTTCCAAGGTGAAACTTTAAGGAACACTTTATCTCCCACCTGATATTCAATGCCCTTCCGTTTCAGATCCGCATACGATTTCTGCCGATCTGTGGCTGCCTTCAGACTTTCACGGATTACCTTTACTTTCTGCTCGGCATCTTTAATCAAATCAATCCGAAAATTTACTTTCACCGAGCTCGGTCCAAACAATAGTGTACGCATTTACGACCGTACAAAGCCTCGTAAGGTGCCATCTTAATACTTGATTGAAAACTATTATTGTAAGCGAATTCAATCAAAGGTACATACCGTTCCCATGAACCACTAAACTCAAGGATGCAGCATCTCAGCATATCCTCGAGTATTTGAATTATCCGCTCGGATTGACCATCGGTTTGGGATGTAAAGCGGTGCTAAAATGTAGCTTGGTACCCAAAGCTTCTTGCAATTTCTTCCAAAATCGCGAGGTGAATCTCGGATCTCTATCCGACACGATAGAAATAGGTACTCCATGTAATCTCACAATCTGAGAAACATACAATTCAGCTAGTTTATCCAATGAAAAATCCGTACGCACGGGGATAAAGTGAGCCGACTTAGTCAGCCTATCAACAACAACCCAAATCGCATCCTTCTTACTTGCGGACAATGGCAGTCCGGACACAAAGTCCATTGTGACTCGGTCCCATTTCCACTCGGGTATCATGATCGGCTGAAGTAACCCTGAAGGCAGTTGATGTTCCGCTTTCACTTGTTGACATATTAAACATCTCGAAACAAAGTCGGAGATGTCTCGTTTCATACCACGCCACCAAAACCGAAGTTTCAAGTCGTTGTACATTTCCGTGCTCCCCGGGTGAATTGACATTCGGCTACAATGGGCTTCGTTCAGAATCATCGGAATGAGTTCCGAATTCCTTGGAACACACAAACGACTTCTAAACCTCAAACAACCATCATCATCAATCTGAAACTCCGAATCCTTGTTCGGAACACACTCAGCTCGTTTTGCAACCAATTCATCATCGACTTTCTGAGCTTCACGAATTTGATGAGTCAATAATGGTTTGGCTTTTAATTCAGCTACTAACACATTGTCAGGTAGAACAGACAAGTGTACATTCATCGCTCGCAAAGCAAACAGTGATTTCCGGCTTAAGGCGTCCGCAACCACATTAGCCTTTCCCGGGTGGTAATCAATGACAAGCTCGTAATCTTTCAACAACTCAAGCCAACGTCTTTGTCGTAGATTCAAGTCTCATTGAGTCATCAAATATTTGAGACTTTTGTGATCCGAAAACACATGGCACTTCTCACCAAACAAATAATGTCGCCATATTTTCAATGCAAACACAATGGCGGCTAGTTCGAGATCATAGGTCAGATAATTTCTCTCGTGTGGCTTCAATTGTCTCGACGCATAGGCCACAACTCGACCTTCTTGCATCAATACGCAACCCAACCCAAGTAGGGATGCGTCACTATAAATGACAAACTCTTTACCCGATTCGGGTTGCACCAAAATTGGAGCTTCAGTCAAATGAGTTTTCAGTTGATCAAAGCTTTTCTGACATTTCTCCGTCCATTCGAACTTAACATCCTTTTGAAGTGGCTTCGTCATTGGTGTGGCTATCATCGAGAAACCTTTGACAAATCGTCGGTAATAACCGGCGAGCCCCAGAAAGCTCCGGACTTCGGTAACATTTCTCGGAGGCTTCCAGTTAAGTATGGCTGAAATTTTACTCGGGTCAACTCGAATACCCGATGCGGATACCACATGACCCAAGAAGCTAACCTCTCTTAACCAGAACTCACACTTACTGAACTTAGCATATAACTGCTTATCCCGCAAAATTTGCAACACTAGCCTCAGATGCTCAGCATGTTCGGTCTCATCTCTCGAATAGACCAAGATGTCATCAATAAACACAACTACGAACCGATCCAAATACGGCCTGAAGATTCGATTCATCAAATCCATAAACACCGCAGGGGCATTAGTGAGCCCAAACGGCATCACTAAGAACTCGTAGTGACCGTACCTCGTTCTGAAAGCAGTTTTGGGTACGTCCGAATCTCGAATCCGCAACTGATAATAACCCGACCTCAAATCTATCTTTGAAAACACCGATGCTCCCTTTAATTGATCGAACAGATCATCAATACGCGGTAACGGATACTTATTCTTTATCGTCACTTTATTCAGTTGACGATAGTCAATGCACAACCTCATGGTTCCGTCCTTCTTTTTCACGAACAATACTGGTGCACCCCAAGGTGAGAAACTCGGTCGAGCGAAACCTCTATCCGTCAATTCTTGCAACTGAGCTTTCAACTCTTTTAACTCGGTTAGTGCCATACGATACGGAGCGATCGAAATTGGCGTAGTTCCAGGTACAAGCTCAATACCAAACTCTACCTCCCGAACAGGTGGCAAACCCGGTAACTCTTCAGGAAAAACATCCGGGTATTCACAAACCACCGGCACCGATTCGGGTTTCTTTTCTAACTCCTTGTCATCAAGTACATACGCGAGGTATGCTTCGCACCCTTTCCTTACATATTTCTGGGCCAACATTGCTGATATTACAGCTGGCAACCCCCTTAAGTGCGCAGACTCAACTCGGATTATTTCGTTATTTGCGCACCTCAAATCGATAGTCTTGCTTTTGCAATTCACAACCGCATCATGCGCGGTTAACCAATCCAAACCGAGAATAACATCAAACTCGTCGAACGGCAACAGCATCAAATCGGCCGGAAAACAGGATTCTCAGATTATTAAAGGGCATCTCTTACACACTTTATCAACAAGTACGCATTGACCCAAAGGGTTTGACACTCGAATTACTAGCTCAGTAGACTCAACAGGTAGAGTCTTACTGGATGCTAAGGTTTCGCATACATATGAATGAGTAGAGCCAGGGTCAATCAATGCAATCACATTAGTATCAAAGAGAGTGAAGGTACCAGTGATGATGTCGGGGGAGGATGCCTCCTCTCGTGCGCGAATGGCATATGCTCTAGCAGGAGTACGGTTCTCGGTGCGATCGGCCGTATCAGAGGCCCCCCTCTGACTACCACTCCTGCCTCCTAAAATTTTCGGTGGTCTACCTCTAGATGTCACTCCACTAGGTCTTGCACCTTGAATCTTATTCTTCTCATCCAGCTCCGTGCAATCTCTAATGAAGTGGTCCTTCGAACCGCATCCGTAATAGGCCCTGCTAGTAGACTTGCCCCAACATTCACCTAGGTGTCGTCTTCCACATTGGGGACATTCAGGTTTCTCGTGACGATTATTGCCCACACTAGCTACCGAAGTAGCTCGGGAGCCCATCGATGGTCTTGCCCTGATGGAAATTCCCGCATTCGCCCTCGACTTATTAATGTCCTCCCTGAACTTCTTTACAGCTGAGAACGGAGCTTTACCCGTCGATCTTTTACGATAATCTCTAGCTTCAAATTCAGCCTTCCTCTTCTCCTTTCCAAGTTCTTCCGCCTTGCAGGCTCGTTCGACTAGTGTTACGAATTCTTTTATTTCCAAAATACCCATTAGTAGCTTTAAATCTTCATTCAATCCTTCCTCGAATCTTTTACACATAGCAACCTCATCAGCTACACACTCCCGGGCATACCTACTGAGTCTTACGAATTCATGTTCGTATTCAGATACAGTCATACGGCCTTGCTTGAGTTCCAAGAACTCCTTACGCTTCTGATCAATGAACCGTTGGCTAATAAATTTCTTTCGGAATTCCGTTTGAAAGAAGTCCCAAGTTACTCGCTCGTTCGGGACTATGGAAATCAAGGTCCTCCACCAATAGTAGGCTGAGTCTCGCAACAAAGATACAGCACATTTTAGACATTCGTCGGGTGTGCATGACAATTCATCGAACACCCGAATGGTGTTATCAAGCCAGAACTCGGCCCTTTCGGCATCATCAGTTACTATGGCCTTGAACTCCTCGGCCCCACGCTTCCTAATCAAGTCTACAGGTGGCTTACTCAGCCTCACAGGATCAGCGACTGATGGCATTACAGGCTCTTGGGGTGGATTATTCAAATGTGGGAATTGTTGGACAGCCGGGTTGGTTCGGGCATATTGCGCGACCCACTCATTCATCATGGTAAAGAAGGCTTGTTTAGCCCCCTCACCTTGATTATTCGCAGATGACTGAGGTTCAACAGGCGGCGTCCCTTGTGCAGGAGCAGCCGCTACGCTCTCAACGTCATCCGCTAGGGTTCTTTCTTCACCGGGGTCCATTTACTAATCAAAACAACAACATTTCTACCGTCAGAAGTCATCACACATTTAAACATTAACATTCGGCATGTATAGCTAGACTCATACGCGCTATGGTAGTCCTAGAACCGACTAAACCATGGCTCTGATACCAATGAAATGTAACACCCCGAGCCCGAAACCGACACCGGAGTCGAACACGAGGTGTTAACTGACTTTAACCCCTTATAAAATTTATTTTCCAGACCACTGCCCAATCTGTGTACTAGTCGTTTTAAAAATCATATCTTGAGTTTCGTAACTCGAAAATCAGTTCCATAATTTTTCCCAGAAACTAGACTCATGTGCCCATCTATGTATTTTTTTCTAGAATTTTGGTCGGGCCAATTAGTACAGTTTATTAGTCAAATTCTCCCATGTTGCAGGGGTCGACTACACTGACCTTTTCCCATTATGACTTGGATATCTCCCTACACGGGGCTTCAATACTGATGCCGTTTGTTTCTATGAAAACTAGACTCAGAGAGGAATCTGTACATATATGGTACGACCCCTAATTATCTCTGGTTAATTTATAATGAATTTCCAAAGTCGGAGTAGGGAATCCAGAAACCGTTCTGGCTCTGTCCCACAAAAATCTAATTATCTCTTAATATACTGCCCATATGATCTTTTCGTTACTTCCTCATGAAAACAGACTCATCGAGCTTCGATTACATAATTTATTCACCAATTAATTCCACTCCTACTATTTTTAGTGATTTTTCAATCTCATGACACTGCTGCTGCCAGCATCTGTTACGAAAGTAACTAGGTCCATTTCATGCCTACCCTTGATCCAACTCAATCGAACATTCGTGCCATTTTCGCATGGCTTAAAGTTTACATGCCAAAGTTCAAACACAACGTAATAGCTTATACATGCCAAAATGTTCTTCTAAGCCAACTAAGAAGAAAGTACCAAAACTTGCTATCCGGTGTGATGACTTCGATGACGGCCTGACCCCGCAAAAATAGATGAGTCCAAGCAACCTATAATGGGTGACAAGGAAACACCGAGTGAGTTTATAACTCAGTAAGTCATAAGCAATGCACTACCATCCATCAATAACATTATCACAAGAGGAAACAAAATGGAACGAGACAATTTACTCCATCCATACCGAACCATACCATAGTTCCTCCAACCTATCGATTCAGTTTCATATCAATTCATGCATTCACATTCCATATACTCATCAATAGGACATTGAAGCATTTTCATTAATCAATTTATTTTCGTTACAATCAAACAACTAAACGGCCTTTCACCCATCCTACGATAAATTTTATGTACGTGACTTCAAGTATATTTGTCACATAGGTTCAAACTTACCGAGCTCAACACCAAGTATAAGCATAGCACCTATTAGCCAAGTACTCAAGACACTTACCCGATCCGCTGTCCGCGATCGACTCAATAGTGTCACACACATAGTGTTCATAATGATTCACGAATGTATATTGAGTCCGCACACTCAGTGCTATATAATCAACTCGCACACTTAGTGCTACGTAATCAAATCGCACACTTAGTGCTACATAGTCAATCTCGCACACTTAGTGCCGCATGGTCAATTCGCACACTTAGTGCATCATATTCATTTCGCACACTTAGTGCAACATAGTCAAATCGCACACTTAGTGCTGTACAATTTAATCCCGCGCACTTAGCGCCAATCTCATGGTCATAAATGGTTATACCCGCACGTTTAGTGCCGAGATCAACAACTCAGTACATCTTACCTCTTTTCTTTTCATTCAACAATTTCATCATCACATACGTACATGCATATATATATGTATATTTATTCATTCCATTCAGCATCAATACATAAACATTATGACCATTTGAAATAACACCAACTACATGCTTAATGACTTACCTTGTGTTGGGTAAGACGGTTCCAACTCGGCTACTCAGTGATCTTTTCTTTGCCTTTGCTTGATTCTCCTCCTTTAGCTCCTTGAGCTTAGTCAATAATTCACTAGTTTAACCATCTTGTTAAACATTCATAATTCAATTACACATGCTTATGTATGTTTGTATATTCGGCAACCATCCTCACTAATTACTCATGTTGATGGCCGAATGGATGTATGTGTGTACAATGTCAACTATAACATCATGTAATTCCACATATGACTACATTTCTTATGTTCCACATCTTAATGCCCATTATACATAATCAAATTTAACATCATTTATATATTTACTCATATGGCCGAATATACATACCCCCATATAATATCATTTTCATTCCATTTAACACTTAATTTCCACCACATAAACACTTGGCCGATTTTGCTAGCACACAAGCCTATGACCGAATGTCCTTGACCTCTAGTCACCTAGATTTTTATTCTTTAAGCCTCATCCAACTCATATTTTTCATTGACAACCTCCTTAACTTCAATTTATTCACATCTTTAATCATGCTACATTCGACCATTATTTAACAATAATTCATGCATCCTTTTTATTAAACACTCAAAATCAACCATCTTCATACATCATCACCAAAGACATCAAAATACCAACCAAGAATGTAACATTCATGGCCGAATATCATCTCCATCAATTAACAAAATTTGAACCATGGCTAGGTAGATTTTCACTTACAACTTAAAATATACATGAATCTCCAAGAATAATATCAAACATACCTTAGTCTAGCAAACCACCATAGCCGATTTTCTCAAGCTTTTCCCCTTCCTTTCTTTCCTCTATTCGGCCAAGGATGTTCAAGAATGAACACTTTTTTTTGTTTTCTTTCTTCAATTCACGGCAACAAGGGGGTATGGATGAGACCATGTTATTTTTTTTTTCATCACCCTTCCTTTCATTATTTAATCACCATGCTAA
Source organism: Gossypium hirsutum (assembly GCF_007990345.1). Taxonomy (NCBI): domain Eukaryota; kingdom Viridiplantae; phylum Streptophyta; class Magnoliopsida; order Malvales; family Malvaceae; genus Gossypium; species Gossypium hirsutum. The sequence goes on from NC_053433.1 coordinate 42,032,173, forward strand.
ATATTTTATTTTTCTTAACATTCATCACTAGCATAACATGTTGGAGACATGTTTCCACCCATAGCATGGCCGGCCACTATGCTTTAGTTTGGCTAATTTGACATGCAAGGACAACACTTTCCCACTTTAATACTATTTGGTCCTTACTTATTTACCTATCATAATTTTCCAAGTCTTTCAACTAGATCCTTTCAAGCAAAATTCACATTCCCAATATAAAATTAAAACATCAAATTTTTGTACAAGTACTATCATACATATAAGATATGCAACTAAAATTTTAACTAAATTTTATGACTCGGTTTTGTGGTCCCGAAACCACATTCCGACTAGGGTCGAATTAGGGCTGTCACAAACCGGATATTTAGACCGTACTTAGATAGATTTGTAGTAGTATTCATTGATGATATTTTGGTTTATTCTCGGGATGAAGAAGAACATGCAGAACATTTGAGAATTGTGTTACAAATTCTGCGAGAGAAGCAGTTATATGCTAAATTCAGTAAATGTGAATTTTGGCTCCGAGAAGTGGGTTTTCTTGGACACATTGTATCTGCTGAAGGCATCAGGGTAGATCCAAGTAAAATCTCAGCTATCGTCAATTGGAATCCTCCAAAGAATGTATCTGAAGTTAGAAGTTTCTTGGGTTTAGCTGGTTATTATCGGAGATTTGTACAGGGATTCTCTATGATAGCTTCTCCGATGACTCAATTATTGCAGAAAGATGTAAAGTTCGAGTGGACTGATGAATGTCAGCAGAATTTCAACCGATTGAAATATCTACTAACGAAAGTACCTGTATTAGTGCAGCCTGAGCCGGGTAAGGAATTTGTTATTTATAATGATGCCTCATTAAATAATTTAGGTTGTGTCTTAATGCAAGAAGGTAAAGTAATAGCCTATGCTTCAAGACAACATAAACCACATGAAAGAAATTACCCAGTACATGATCTTGAATTAGCTACTATTGTATTTGCGCTGAAGATATGGCGGCATTACTTGCACGGTGAGAAATTTCATATTTTTACTGATCATAAAAGTTTGAAATATTTGATGACATAGTAAGATTTGAATTTGAGACAGCGCAGGTGGCTTGAACTGATAAAGGACTATGATTTGATTATTGATTACCATCCGGGTAAAACTAATGTTGTAGCTGATGCTTTAAGCCAGAAATCTCTGTTTGTTTTATGAGCTATGAATACCCGGTTGTCACTGACTGATGATGGTTCAATCATAGCTGAATTGAAAGCTAAACCAATATTTTTACAGCAAATATGTGAAGCTGAGAAGAATGATGAGAAGTTACAGGTTAAACAGGCACAGTGTGAGTCAGGTAATGAGTCTGAATTTCAGATTGGTTCTGATGGTTGTTTATTATTCAGAGGTAGGGTATGTGTACCTCAGAATTCAGAGCTTATACAGAAGATTCTACACGAGGCTCATAGCGGTACTATGTCTATACATCCGGGGAGTAATAAAATGTATAATGATCTAAAAAAGATGTACTGGTGGTCGGGAATGAAACGTGATATCTCTGAGTTTGTATCAAGGTGTTTAATATGTCAACAAGTTAAAGCTGAACATCAGGTACCTTCGGGATTACTTCAGCCAATTACTATACTAGAATGGAAATAGGAAAGAATTACTATGGATTTTGTATCGGGGTTACCTTTGTCTCCGAGGAAAAAAGATGCTATTTGGGTGATTGTTGACCGATTGACAAAGTCAGCTCACTTTATTCCGGTACGTATGGATTATTCTTTAGATAAACTAGCTGAACTATACATATCTGAGATTGTCAGGCTACATGGAGTGCCTGTCTCCATTATATCAGATAGAGATCCCGATTTATGTCTCGTTTCTGGGACAAATTGCAAGAAGCCTTGGGTACTCAGTTGTATTTCAGCACTGCATTTCACCCTCAGATAGATGGTCAATCCGAGCATGTAATTCAAGTATTGGAAGATATGCTCCGATGTTGTATACTAGAGTTCGAAGACAATTGGGAGAGGTATCTACCTTTGATTGAATTTGCTTACAACAATAGTTATCAGTCGAGTATTAAAATGGCTCCGTATGAAGCTTTGTATGGTAGAAAATGTAGAACACCGTTATATTGGACAGAGCTCAGTGAAAGGAAGATACATGGGGTTGATTTGATCCGGGAAACAGAAGAAAAAGTAAAGGTTATTCCAGATAGTCTAAAAGCAGCTTCCGATCGTCAAAAATTATATGCCGACCTTAAACGAAAAGAGATTGAATTTCAAGTCAGTGACAAGGTATTCATGAAAGTGTCTCCTTGGAAGAAAGTTCTCCGATTCGGTCGAAAGGGTAAACTGAGTCCAAGATTTATCGGGCCATATGAAATCTTAGAAAGAATAGGACCGGTCGCTTATCGATTGGCATTACCACCGGAACTTGATAGAATCCATAATGTTTTTCATGTATCTATGTTACGATGATATCGATCAGATCCTTCACATGTTATTTCTCCGATAGAAGTGGAGATTCAACCGGATATGACTTACAGTGAAGAACCGGTCAAGATATTGGCACGGGAGACAAAAGAGCTTAAAAATAAGAAGATAAATTTGGTTAAAGTATTGTGGCAACAGCACGGGATTTAAGAAGCGACATGGGAACCGGAGGAGGCAATGAGGAAACAATACCCAAATCTCTTTACTGGTAAGATTTTCGAGGACGAAAATCCTTAAAGGGGGGAGAGTTGTAATGGCCTAAATTCAAAGTTATCGAAATAGTGGTTTCGTAACCACAAATCCGATTTAAAGAGAAGTTTATTTCAATATTTTTGCATGAAATTGATATGATAGGAAAATCGTATGAAAATATTGATAGAAAAATTTTACCGATTCAGTGGTTAGTTAGAAAAAGAAATTATTGAAGAAATTGGGTAAAAACAAGGTATCGAGACCTTTATCTCATAAAACTAAGTCTAAAATAATTTTATAAATATTTATGAAATGTTAGTAATGTGGTATTAAAATTTCGTTAGGAAATTTTAATGTTTGGGTAGTCAATTAAATGAAAAGGACTAAATTGTAATAGGTGTAAAAGTAGCTAGAATGATTAAATAGCTTAAGAGTCTAATGAGAAAGGATTTAAAAGGAAATTAGACCCAAAATTTATTTGGGCTGGACGGCAAGGGCATGAAATCAGCAGGAAAATTGATAAATGAAGGGCAAAATTGGAATATTGCAAAATTAACTAAATAAAACTAGGACTAAATAGGAAATATCTAGATTTCTCTTCATTTCTCTTCAATTCCAGTAGCTAAAAACGCCATAGGAGGGTTCTCTAAGCTGTTATTTCATAATTTTTGCACCAAATCTAGAAGATTGAAATATGAAGCTAGATCGAGGAAAGGAAAAAGTTCGGGATTAGTAGATTTTTTTTTTACAAACAAGTATCAAGGTAAGTTCGTGTAACTTGAATTATATTCTTAAATGCTTGAGATTGCATGTTATTGATGTGAATATGATTTGAATGTTCATTGTATGAAAATTAATGAAACATTGGTATATTTGATAAAATGGGAAGAAATCCCGGTTGAATGGAAGAAAAATTCGATGGATCTCTGAAAAGGAATTGATGGTAAAAAGGATCAAGCCCGGACGGGTGATCCTATCCTGATATAGCCCTCCCGAAGAATATGTGTAAAATGGATTTAGCCCGGACGGGTAATCCGAATTAGGGTCTGAATTTAGCCTGGACTGGTAATTCAGATCCAAGCTCATTAGAGTAATTGTCGTTGCAGGGGATTTACCATGGACTGGTAATCCCGACAATACTCTATGAGTTTATATTGTAGGGGATTTAGCCTGGACTGGTAATCCCGCTGCAAGGTTGAGGTTCGCGGGAGTGTGCTCTCTGAAATGGAAATGTGCGCACATGAATGTGAATTGACGGACCCAGAATTATACACTAAAAGTGTACCTCTAAAAAATCCATCGAAATTCTGATAAATTCAACGGGATAAATATGGAAAAATAACAAGGAAATGGAAATCATGGTATTGATGAGCTCATTAATCATGGTATATATTATTGGTACATGGAAATTATTGTACTAACTTGAATGTTGAGTTTGCGCATATTAGGGTAATAATGCATTAAACGGATATATGAATGTTTATTGTATTGTATTGAAAACATTAGGTAAGTATAATTCTTGTTACATGAGCTTACCAAGCACAAAGTGTTTACCCCGTTTCCTTTTTCCCTGTTTTGTAGTGATAAGAGCTCGGAGGTCAGATTTGGTCGGAGACACATCACACTATCAACCTCAGGATTTCGGTATATAAATAAACTTTATTTTGGAAATCAATGGCATGTATAAGCTAATAAAGTAAATGATTCTGTGAAATGAATGTAGAAGTAGTCATTGGTATAGCTAACAAATCTTGGTTTTGGGTATGTGATGACGTTATTTTATAAATATGCATGAATTTATCTTGAAAATATGTTGAATTGGATTGGTTGATGTGGATTGTTTTTGGTTTAAAATTTTAGGGAAGATTAGATATCTATAACGGGGTTATATTGAGTTAAAAAAATTAATTCGTAAACTCCGGTAATACATCGTACCCTATTCCGGGAATGAATACGGGTAGGGGTATTACACATCGACATCGTATTTGATTTCGTGTAAGACCCTGTCTGGGACAGAGGCATCGATATTGAATTACATGTAAGACCATGTTTCGGACGTCGGCATTGTACTTGTTTATAAGCATCTGTATTGTTGCTGACCCCTCTGATGATAGCGTACGAAATTTGAGATTGAGTATATGAAATGTATAACCTATGCAGGTACGTTTGTATCGTACTAAATTTCTGAATATGAAAAACTCTGTCTCTGTGAAATATGTATGGAAATGAAGCATGATATATATGCAAACAAAGGAACATGATTAAGTTTATGAATTATTCTATGAAATGGTTATGAATCTTTATGGTTGAATTGTACTTATATGCTTTAGTAGTTAGACCAATTGTATTTGGCTTACTAAGCTCTTTGTAGCTTACTCTGTGTGATTACTGTCTGTTTTACAGTTATCGTAGCTACTGAAGGCTCGGGGATAGTTGAGGATCGTCACCACACTATCGATCTCATTTTGGTACTTTTGAAAGTGTATATATTTTAAAGTATGGCATGTATAGGCTAGAAGGTCTATGTATAAGTTTTGATGTGTATATATTATGCCATGAGAGTTGGCTAACAAATGACAAGTTTGTGTATGGTTTTGGTGTATGTTTGTAATGTGCTAAGTTCTAATGTGTTTTGGTCATTTTTAAGCATAGAATTGGTTGGAAATTTTGGTATTAATGTTGTATATTATTGCTTGAAGGTTTGGCCCCAAGAGAAGTGACAAATTGGCTTAAACCAAGCCTGCATTGTGCCGCACGGTCAAGATACACGGGCGTGCCTTGTGGCCGTGTAAGAAAAGCAATATTCTCCTAAGAACCATACAGTTTTGACACACGGGCGTGTCATATGGCCGTGGGCTAAAGTCAGTAACTAGCTAAGTATCACAAGGCCATAGTATACGGGCGTGCCTATTGGCCTTGTGAAAAAGTCAGTATAGGATCTATTTTTGGCACGGCTGGTTCACATGGGCGTGTTTAGGGGCCGTGTGTGACACACGGCCTAGTCAAACGGAAGTGTGACTTTAACCGTTTGATAGAATTGGTTATGTTCTGAAAATTTTTAAAATTTAGTTTCTTAAATGTATATTTTAGGTCTCGCAGACCACGTTGTTGAATGAATTGTTGATGAATGCCTCTGTATTAATGATATTTAATATATGTTATTTTCTATTGGTCTAAAATGTTCTGTCTGTCTAGTAATGCCTCGTAACCCTAATCTAATGTCGGTTACAGGTTAGGGGTGTTACATTTTATTGGTATCAAAGCTATGGTTTAGTTGGTTCTAAGACTACCATAATGTATGTAAGTCTAGCTATACATGCCATATATCTGAATCTATGATAGTGTGATGACTCCTGACATTGAAATGTGCTTTTATATATCAAATGGATCCCGATAGAGCTGTAGCTGACGATGTTGAAAGCAATGCGCCTGCTCCCGCGCAAGGGACGGTGCAAGATGATTCACAACCTGTAACACCCCAAACCCGGCCTGGAAGTTTGGCTCGAATCTGGCATGTCACATTGAAGTGTTTTTCGAAAACCATGTTTCCATTAAAAACCCTTCTTAATAATTAAAAACTTATACCCTTTTTAAACCTTGTTAGAAACCTCAGCTGAATAACATTCTTAACAACTTTGTGAAAATCTTAGCAGTTGCGGAAGCTTGATTTAAAAACAATTACGGATACGTGATGTTTTGAACAACAGTAGTTGTATTGGAAAACCGTGTTCTAATACTAGCAATTATAAGAACAATAAATAAAATTCCAAATTTGAAATCCAGAAAATTACAACGGCTTTACTACAACCCACATAAAAACATTTAAAAGTAATAATCAAAATTGTAACATAAACAGTATGTGTGGCTTCCTCCGAGCCCCTCGCAGCTCCAATCCGTCTAAGGCTGGAAATTACCTAAAAGGTTAATAAACGGGGTGAGTTTACGAAAACTTAGTATGAAATCCCCTAGTACATAAAAGGAACAGTCAGTCATATAAAAGAATTAAAAGTCTGGCCCCAGCCCTACTTACAGTTTCAGTATCAATTAGGCCTTTAGCCCATTATAACAAACAGTAGCAGATGGGCCTTAGCCCATTACAGAATAAGAAACATTATCAGAACTTGTAACACCCCGAACCCGAGACCGACACCGGAGTCGAACACGAGGTGTTAACAGACTTTAAACTCCTTATAAAAATATTTCTCAGACACTGCCAATCTGCATACTAGTCGCTTTAAAAATCATATCTTGAGTTTCACAACTCGAAAATCAGTTTTGTGATTTTTCCCTGAAACTAGACTCATATGCCCATCTACATATTTTTTTCTAGAATTTTTGGTCTGGCCAATTAGTACAGTTTATTAGTCAAAGTCTCCCATGTTAGAGGGATCGACTACCCTGACCTTTTCGCATTACGACTTGGATATCTCCTTGTACAAGGCTCCAATACTGATGCCTTTTGTTTCTATAGAAACTAGACTCAGAGAGGAATCTATCCATATATGGTATGACTCCTAATTATCTCTGGTTAATTTGTAATGAATTTCCAAAGTCAGAACAGGAAATCCAGAAACCGTTCTGGCCCTGTCTCACGAGAACCTGAATATCTCTTAACATACTATCTGTATGATTGTTTCTTACTTTCCTATGAAAGTAGATTCATCAAGGTTTGTTTACATAATTTATTCACTATTTAATTCCCTTCCTACTATTTTAGTGATTTTCCAAATCTACATCACTGCTGCTGTCAGCATCTGCCTTTAAGGTAGACTTTACCTATTTCATGGTTTCCATGATTCAACTAGCCCTTTTTGCATAAATAGCACAATTTATGAAAGTAATTAACCATCCCCATGGCCAATCCTTGTCAAGCATATCCACACCAAATGATTATAACAATATACTCAACACATATAAGCCATTTTCGCATGGCTATCCAAAATTTATACATGTCCAAAGGGTCCACGACCCACAACAAACGGGTAGTCCTATACATGCCATTTCGAAGTTCAACCATAATTGTACCAAAAGGGGGCTTTGATAGTGTGGGCGACTTTGACCTCAAGATCCCGAGTCCGATAGCTGGAGAACCAAATCTATAAAACAGAGGAGCAATGAAACGGAGTAAGCAATTTATGCTTAGTAAGTTTTGAGCAAGGAATTCCAGCACAACAAAAGTATAGCATTCATATAGCTAAACGGATAATTTCATATGCACAAATTTACGATATCGTACTTGCTTCACATTATCAACTCTTATGTACATACACAAAAGATCAACTCAGCCAAAGGCCGGTAGCTCATTTATCAACTGAGCGAATACTTATTTGTAAGGGCTCAACTAAATTCAAGCACATACGAAACATACCTCAATGTTGGGATGTTTCGAGAGTATTAACTGGAATTTTACAGCAAGTTCATTCATTCCCAAATCACGTACCTTCGGAATTTAACCGGATATAGCTCCTCGTTCAAATGCCTTCGGGACATAGCCCGGTTATAGTAATTCGCACAAATGCCTTCGGGACTTAACCCGGATTTAGTAACTCGCACAAATGCCTTCGGGACTTAACCCGGATTTAGTAACTCGCACAAATGCCTTCGGGACTTAACCCAGATTTAGTAACTCGCACAAATGCCTTCGGGACTTAACCCGGATTTAGTAACTCGCACAAATGCCTTCGGGACTTAACCCGGATTTAGTAACTCGCACAAATGCCTTCGGATCTTAGTCCGGATATTGTCACTTAGCACAAGCCTTCGGGACTTAGCCCGGACAGCATTCAAATAACCATGCACATTTAACAATAAATCATGGCCCATTCGTATTTCATTTTCGTTAGCAAAACTCAAACACAAGACATTTATCATTCTTGCAAATTCGGCTCAATAGCCACACAAAGAGCATGATTCTAATTTGCTCAAAACATGATCTAATCACATCATAATTTAAGCTCTTTTACTCAAGAACTTACCTCGGGTGTTGTCGAACGATTCCGATAGCTATTCGACCACTTTTTTCCTTCCCTTTATCGGATTTAGTTCCCCTTTGCTCTTGAGCTTAATTAAACAAATAAATTGATTTAATCATTTGAGCATCGAAAAGAGGAACACAAGGCACTTAGCCCATATTTATACATTAGACATTAAAGTCACATATGTACGGAATCATGAATCAAACTCAACATTTTAGCTAATTTTTCCCCCTTGGCCGAATATGCATGTCTATTTTGGGGCCGATTTCAACACTTAATACATTCTACAAGTATGGTCACTTGTATTGACTAAACACCCTTTTGTTTCAAGTTCAAAACTTGGCTAATACACACATATACACACTAGTAAAGCATCCTCTCCCTTTCCATCAATTTAACACATGCATTGCTCATTAACATGCAAAAGTTATATTCGGCCTTAGCACACAACTTGCTAGCCGATTCTTCTCCATTTAGCAACCAATGCACATATGTTCTCACTCAAAAATGCTAAAAAGGAGGTTCAAGAATCATCAAGCCACCATCACATGCATCATTAACAAGCTTCATATTTAGCATGCAATGGCATTAACACAAACTCCACCTAGGCCGAATCTTAACTCATCCTCATGCCTCATCACCACAACATCAAACATCAACCAAGAATGATGCATCCATGGCCGAGTGTCATTTCCATCACATAGCAAGATTTAGACCATGGGCTAGGTAGAACTCAAGCTAACAACTAAAACATGCATGCATCTCATGGAACATCATCAAACATACCTTAGCCTAGCTACATGCATGGCCGAACCTCTTCAACCTTTCTTCTTCCTTCCTCCTTAAAATTTTTGGCCAAGGATGAACCAAAGGATGAGCATTTTTTTTTCTTTGTTTTTTTCTTTCTAGTTTCGGCTAAATGAAGATGAGAAAGGATGAACAAAAATTTTCTCCTTTCTTTTCTTTAGCTCACGGCAATGGGGGGGGAAACAACTACACACATTTTTTTTTTGTATTCATCATACTCCTTTTCATTATTTTATCCCCATGCCCCTTATTTTATTTTTTTCCTACATACCTCACTAGGCCAACATGTTCCCAACATGTTTCCACCCATAGCATGGCCAACCACTAGCTCAAATTTTGGGTAATTTGACATGCAAACCCATCATTTTCACAACATGCATTAATAGACCATTTTAAATTAGCCTATCATATTTTCACCATGTCTCATATCAATCCCTATTTAATAATTTCTCATGCAATTGGCAAAATTGGAGAATGAAACTTCCACATACTCATGTACACACATAATAAGCATAGAATATGGAAATCAATTATTTTTATGACTCGGTTTTGTGGTCCCAAAACCACTTCCCGACTAGGGTCAATTTTGGGCTATCACAACTCTCCCCCACTTAAGAGATTTTCGTCCCCGAAAATCTTACCGGTAAATAGGTTTGGGTATCGTTCTTTCATCGAGCTCTCGGTTTCCCAAGTAGGTTCCTCGATCTCGTGTTTGAGCCATAACACCTTAACTAACGGAACCCTTTTGTTTCGCAACTCTTTCACTTCACGAGCTAGGACACGCATAGGTTCTTTTTCATAACTCATATCGGCTTGAATTTCAACCTCTGATGGGCTAACTATATGCGATGGATCAGATCGATAGCGTCGAAGCATCGAAACATGAAAGACGTCGTGAATCTTTTCAAGATCAGGGGGCAAAATCAATCTATACGCAACCGGACCAACTCGTTCGGAGATTTCGTACGGCCCAATGAATCTCGGGCTCAACTTGCCCTTACGGCCAAACCTGAGTACCTTTTTCCAAGGCGAAACTTTAAGGAACACTTTATCTCCCACCTGATATTCAATGTCCTTTCGTTTCAAATCCGCATACAATTTTTGACGATCTGTGGCTGCTTTCAGACTTTCACGGATTACCTTTACTTTCTGTTCGGCATCCTTAATCAAATCAACTCCGAAAATTTTACTTTCACCGAGCTCGGTCCAAAACAATGGTGTACGGCATTTACGACCGTACAAAGCCTCGTAAGGTGCCATCTTAATACTTGATTGAAAACTATTATTGTAAGCGAATTCAATCAAAGGTAAATATCGTTCCCATGAACCACTGAACTCGAGGATGCAACATCTCAACATATCCTCAAGTATCTGAATTATCCGCTCAGATTGACCATCGGTTTGGGGATGAAAAGCAGTGCTAAAATGTAGCTTGGTACCCAAAGCTTCTTGCAATTTCTTCCAAAATCGTGAGGTGAATCTCGGATCTCTATCCGACACGATAGAAATAGGTACCCCGTGTAATCTCACAATCTGAGAAACATACAATTCGGCTAGTTTATCCAATGAAAAATCCGTACGCACGGGGATAAAGTGAGCCGACTTAGTCAGTCTATCAACAACAACCCAAATCGCATCCTTCTTACTTGTTGACAATGGCAGTCCGGACACAAAGTCCATTGTGACTCGATCCCATTTCCACTCGGGTATCATGATCGGCTGAAGTAATCCTGAAGGCACTTGATGTTCCGCTTTCACTTGTTGACATATTAAACATCTCGAAACAAAGTCGGAGATGTCTCGTTTCATACCATGCCTCCAAAACCAACGTTTCAAATCGTTGTACATTTTCGTACTCCCCGGGTGAATTGACATTCGGCTACAATGGGCTTCGTTCATAATCATCGAAATGAGTTCCGAATTCTTTGGAACACACAAACGACTTCTGAACCTCAAACAATCATCATCATCAATTTGAAACTCCGATTCCTTGTTCGGAGCACACTCAGCCCGTTTTGCAACCAATTCATCATCAACTTTCTGGGCTTCACGAATTTGATGAATCAATAATGGTTTGGCTTTTAATTCAGCTATTAACACATTGTCGGGTAGAACAGACAAGTGCACATTCATCGCTCGTAAAGCAAACAATGACTTCCGGCTTAAGGCGTCCGCAACCACATTAGCCTTTCCCGGGTGGTAAACAATGACAAGCTCGTAATCTTTCAACAACTCAAGCCAACGTCTTTGTCGCAGATTTAAGTCTCTTTGAGTCATCAAATATTTGAGACTTTTGTGATCCGAAAATACATGGCACTTTTCACCAAATAAGTAATGTCGCCATATTTTTAAAGCAAATACGATGGCAGCTAGTTCAAGATCATGGGTCGGATAATTTTTCTCATGTGGCTTTAATTGTCTCGACGCATAGGCCACAACTCGACCTTCTTGCATCAATACGCAACCCAACCCAAGTAGGGATGCGTCACGATAAATGACAAACTCTTTGCCTGATTCGGGTTGCACTAAAATTGGAGCTTCAGTCAAATGAGTTTTCAGTTGATCGAAACTTTTCTGACATTTCTCCGTCCATTCGAACTTAACATCCTTTTGAAGTAGCTTCGTCATTGGTGTGGCTATCATCGAGAAACCTTTGATAAATCGTCGGTAATAACTGGCGAGTCCCAGGAAGCTCCGAACTTCGGTAATATTTCTTGGAAGCTTCCAGTTAAGTATGGCTGAAATTTTGCTCGGGTCAGCTCGAATACCCGATGCGGATACCACATGACCCAAGAAGCTAACCTCTCTTAACCAGAACTCACACTTACTGAACTTAGCATATAACTGCTTATCCCGCAAAATTTGCAACACTAGCCTCAGATGCTCAGCATGTTCGGTCTCATCTCTTGAATAGACCAAGATGTCATCAATGAACACAACTATGAACCGATCCAAATATGGTCTGAAGATCCGATTCATCAAATCCATAAATACCGCAGGGGCATTAGTGAGCCCAAACGGCATCACTAAGAACTCGTAGTGACCATATCTCGTTCTGAAGGCAGTTTTGGGTATGTCCGAATCTTGAATTCGCAACTGATAATAGCCCGATCTCAAATCTATTTTTGAGAACACTGAGGCTCCCTTCAGTTGGTCGAACAATTCATCGATACGCGGTAACGGATATTTGTTCTTTGTCGTCACTTTATTCAGTTGACGATAGTCAATGCACAACCTCATGGTTCTGTCCTTCTTTTTCACGAACAATACTGGTGCACCCCAAGGTGAGAAACTTGGTCGAGCAAAACCTCTATCCATCAATTCTTGCAACTGAGCTTTCAACTCTTTTAACTCGGTTGGTGCCATACGATACGGAGCTATCGAAATCGGCGTAGTCCCAGGTACAAGCTCAATACCAAACTCTACCTCCCGAACAGGTGGTAAACCCGGTAATTCTTCAGGAAAAACATCCGGGTATTCACAAACCACTGGCACAGATTCGGGTTTCTTGTCTAATTCTTTGTCATCCAGTACATACGCAAGGTATGCTTCGCACCCTTTTCTTACATATTTCTGGGCCAACATTGCTGATATTACAGCTGGCATCCCCTCCAAGTCCTTAGACTCAACTCGGATTACTTCGTTATTTGCGCACCTCAAATCAATAGTCTTGCTTTTGCAATTCACAACCGCATCATGCGCGGTCAACCAATCCAAACCAAAAATAACATCAAATTCGTCAAACGGCAAAAGCATCAAGTCCGCCGGAAAACAGGAACCTCGAATTTCTAGGGGACATTTCTTACACACTTTGTCGACAAGCACGTAACGACCCAAGGGATTTGACACCCGAATTACGAACTTAGTAGACTCAATAGGTAAAGTCTTACTGGATGCTAAGGTTTCACATATGTAAGAATGAGTAGAACCGGGGTCAATCAAAGCAATTACATTAGTATCAAAGAGAGTAAAAATACCGGTAATAACATCAGGCGAAGAAGCATCCTCGCGGGCACGTATAGCATAAGCTCTAGCAGACGCACGAGCCTCGGATCTGGTCGTAGCATCTCTAGATCCTCTCTGGCCGCCACTAGCATTGCCCGTATTTCCAGATGGTCTACCTCGAGCAGTGGTAGCACCCGGTTTCCCACTCTGATTTACATTCTGTTCAGACAACCTCGGGCAATCTTTAATGAAGTGGTCAACTGATCCGCACTTGTAACAGGAGCGGTCAGGGAATCTACAGCTCCCCGAATGCCATTTACCGCAATATCGACATTTCGTTCTGTCTCGACGTTCATTCCCAACACTGGCGACCGAAGTACCTCGTGTACCCACAGGGGGTCGATCACGATCTCGTCTAAAAAGGCCCGAAGTGCCTCTCGACCAGCCCACATCATCTCGAAATTTCTTCGATGCCTATTGAAGAGACTTTCCCGAAGATCTTTTACGAAACTCTCCAGTTCCCTCATCAACTTTTTGTTTTTCTATTCTAAGCTCGTCGGCTTTACAAGCTCGCTCGTCCAGTACTACGAACTCTCGTATTTCAAGAACGCCAACGAACATTTTTATATCTTCATTCAGCCCATCCTCGAAGCATTTACACATGATAGCCTCGGACGAAACACATTCCCGAGCGTATCTACTAAGTCTAACAAATTTTTGCTCGTAATCAGTAACTGACATGGAACCTTGCTTAAGCTCAAGAAATTCCTTCCGTTTTTGATCAACAAATCTCTGACTGATATACTTTTTCCGAAACTCAGTTTGGAAAAACTCCCAAGTTACTTGCTCTCGGGGCACAATAGAAGTCAGAGTACTCCACCAATAGTAGGCAGAATCGCGTAGCAAGGAGATAGTACACTTTAGGCATTCATCGGGTGTACAAGATAGCTCATCGAGTACCCGGATAGTGTTGTCCAACCAAAATTCAGCTTGCTCGGCATCGTCGCTATCCGTAGCCTTAAATTCAGTAGCCCCATGTTTTCAGATTCTGTCAACTGGGGGCTTATTTGACCTTATTTGGTCAGTTACCGGAGGTATTGTAGGTACGGGGGGGGTATTAGTCGGGAATGGAGGTTGTGGAACAGCCGTATTAGTTCGAATGTATTGGTTGAAACAATCATTCATCACACTATAGAAAGCTTGTCTAGCTTCCTCATTCGGGTTACTAGCATTAGGTTGAGAGTCCGCCGGCACTGTCCCTTGTGCGGGAGCAGGCGCTACACTCTCAAGATCATCAGCTACCTCTCGGTCGGGATCGGGATCCATTACTATAAATAAACACATTAACAATTGTCAGAAATCACCACACTATCAAGTAATCACATAAAATGGCATGTATAGCTAGACCCAACGCATTACGGTAGTCCTAGAATCGACTAAACCGTAGCTCTGATACCAATCAAATGTAACACCCCGAACCCGAGACCGACACCGGAGTCGAACACGAGGTGTTAACAGACTTTAAACCCCTTATAAAAATATTTCTCAGACACTGCCAATCTGCATACTAGTCGCTTTAAAAATCATATCTTGAGTTTCACAACTCAAAAATCAGTTTTGTGATTTTTTCCTGAAACTAGACTCATATGCCCATCTACATATTTTTTTATAGAATTTTTGGTCGGGCTAATTAGTACAGTTTATTAGTCAAAGTCTCCCATGTTAGAGGGATCGACTACCCTGACCTTTGTGCATTACGACTTCGATATCTCCTTGTACAGGGCTCCAATACTGATGTCGTTTGTTTCTATAGAAACTAGACTCAGAGAGGAATCTATCCATATATGGTATGACTCCTAATTATCTCTGGTTAATTTGTAATGAATTTCCAAAGTCAGAACAGGAAATCCAGAAACCGTTCTGGCCCTGTCTCACGAGAACCTGAATATCTCTTAACATACTATCCGTATGATTGTTTCGTTACTTTCCTATGAAAGTAGATTCATCAAGGTTTGTTTACATAATTTATTCACTATTTAATTCCCTTCCTACTATGTTTAGTGATTTTCCAAATCTACATCACTGCTGCTGTCAGCATCTGCCTTTAAGGTAGACTTTACCTATTTCATGGTTTCCATGATTCAACTAGCCCTTTTTGCATAAATAGCACAATTTATGAAAGTAATTAACCATCCCCATGGCCAATCCTTGTCAAGCATATCCACACCAAATGATTATAACAATATACTCAACACATATAAGCCATTTTCGCATGGCTATCCAAAATTTATACATGTCTAAAGGGTCCACGACCCACAACAAACGGGTAGTCCTATACATGCCATTTCGAAGTTCAACCATAATTGTACCAAAAGGGGGCTTTGATAGTGTGGGCGACTTTGACCTCAAGACCCCGAGTCCGATAGCTGGAGAACCAAATCTATAAAACAGAGGAGCAATGAAACGGAGTAAGCAATTTATGCTTAGTAAGTTTTGAGCAAGGAATTCCAGCACAACAAAAGTATAGCATTCATATAGCTAAACGGATAATTTCATATGCACAAATTTACGATATCGTACTTGCTTCACATTATCAACTCTTATGTACATACACAAAAGATCAACTCAGCCAAAGGTCGGTAGCTCGTTTATCAACTGAGCGAATACTTATTTGTAAGGGCTCAACTAAATTCAAGCACATACGAAACATACCTCAATGTTGGGATGTTTCGAGAGTATTAACTGGAATTTTACATCAAGTTCATTCATTCCCAAATCACGTACCTTCGGAATTTAACCGGATATAGCTCCTCGTTCAAATGCCTTCGGGACATAGCCCGGTTATAGTAATTCACACAAATGCCTTCGGGACTTAACCCGGATTTAGTAACTCGCACAAATGCCTTCGGGACTTAACCCGGATTTAGTAACTCGCACAAATGCCTTCGGGACTTAACCCGGATTTAGTAACTCGCACAAATGCCTTCGGGACTTAACCCGGATTTAGTAACTCGCACAAATGCCTTCGAGACTTAACCCGGATTTAGTAACTCGCACAAATGCCTTCGGATCTTAGTCCGGATATTGTCACTTAGCACAAGCCTTCGGGACTTAGCCCGGACAGCATTCAAATAACCATGCACATTTAACAATAAATCATGGCCCATTCGTATTTCATTTTCGTTAGCAAAACTCAAACACAAGACATTTATCATTCTTGCAAATCCGGCTCAATAGCCACACAAAGAGCATGATTTTAATTTGCTCAAAACATGATCTAATCACATCATAATTTAAGCTCTTTTACTCAAGAACTTACCTCGGGTGTTGTCGAACGATTCCGATAGCTATTCGACCACTTTTTTCCTTCCCTTTATCGGATTTAGTTCCCCTTTGCTCTTGAGCTTAATTAAACAAATAAATTGATTTAATCATTTGAGCATCGAAAAGAGGAACACAAGGCACTTAGCCCATATTTATACATTAGACATTAAAGTCACATATGTACGGAATCATGAATCAAACTCAACATTTTAGCTAATTTTTCCCCCTTGGCCGAATATGCATGTCTATTTTGGGGCCGATTTCAACACTTAATACATTCTACAAGTATGGTCACTTGTATTGACTAAACACCCTTTTGTTTCAAGTTCAAAACTTGGCTAATACACACATATACACACTAGTAAAGCATCCTATCCCTTTCCATCAATTTAACACATGCATTGCTCATTAACATGCAAAAGTTATATTCGGCCTTAGCACACAACTTGCTAGCCGATTCTTCTCCATTTAGCAACCAATGCACATATGTTCTCACTCAAAAATGCTAAAAAGGAGGTTCAAGAATCATCAAGCCACCATCACATGCATCATTAACAAGCTTCATATTTAGCATGCAATGGCATTAACACAAACTCCACCTAGGCCGAATCTTAACTCATCCTCATGCCTCATCACCACAACATCAAACATCAACCAAGAATGATGCATCCATGGCCGAGTGTCATTTCCATCACATAGCAAGATTTAGACCATGGGCTAGGTAGAACTCAAGCTAACAACTAAAACATGCATGCATCTCATGGAACATCATCAAACATACCTTAGCCTAGCTACATGCATGGCCGAACCTCTTCAACCTTTCTTCTTCCTTCCTCCTTAAAATTTTTGGCCAAGGATGAACCAAAGGATGAGCATTTTTTTTTCTTTGTTTTTTTCTTTCTAGTTTCGGCTAAATGAAGATGAGAAAGGATGAACAAAAATTTTCTCCTTTCTTTTCTTTAGCTCACGGCAATGGGGGGAAAACAACTACACACATTTTTTTTTTGTATTCATCATACTCCTTTTCATTATTTTATGCCCATGCCCCTTATTTTATTTTTTTCCTACATACCTCACTAGGCCAACATGTTCCCAACATGTTTCCACCCATAGCATGGCCAACCACTAGCTCAAATTTTGGGTAATTTGACATGCAAACCCATCATTTTCACAACATGCATTAATAGACCATTTTAAATTAGCCTATCATATTTTCACCATGTCTCATATCAATCCCTATTTAATAATTTCTCATGCAATTGGCAAAATTGAAGAATGAAACTTCCACATACTCATGTACACACATAATAAGCATAGAATATGGAAATCAATTATTTTTATGACTCAGTTTTGTGGTCCCGAAACCACTTCCCGACTAGGGTCAATTTTGGGCTGTCACAGAACTAGAATCAAAATGAGAATCAGAATTAGAATCAGAATCAGGTGATAGAATCAAAATCAAAATCAGAATCAAAATCAGGTAACAGAATCAGAATCAGTATCAGGTAATAGAATCAGGATTAGAACCAGAATTAGAATTAGGTAATAGAATCAGAATCAATATTAGGTAACAGAATCAGAATCAGAATGTGAATGCAAACCCAACCCAATCCATTCGTATACACCCCCATACCAACCTTACACCATGTGGAAAGACAACTCGACCTACCCATCCGTTACACACCACAGAATTTGCAGCGAGGCTGCCAGATATTGTGACGAAGTCACCAGATACAGATATTGTGGCTAGGCCACCAGAACAGATATATATATGTGGCGAAGCCACCAGATTGCAGCGAGGCTGCCAGATATTGTGACGAAGTCACCAAAACAGATATATGTGGCGAGGCCACCAGATTGCAGCGAGGCTGCCAGAACGCTTCCTCCATCAATATAACCCATATCCCATGCAACAGATATACATGTCATCGCATACCACATACAAAATCAGAATATCATGTCCATATTTGAATCAAACAATCACAGTCAAGTCATTCATATCACCAACATATATTCACAATCAAATCCGTCAACCACACAGTCCAAGTCAGTCACTATCCCACAAGGGCAAAACAGTCATTTAACACCCTAGGGGTAAAATGGTAATTTTACCCCACAAGGGTATCTCGGTAATTCTACCCTACAGGGGTATTTCAGTAATTCTACCCTACAGGGGTATTTCGATATTTCTACCCTACAAGGGTATTTCGATAATTCTACCCTACAGGGGTATTTTAGTAATTCTACCCTATAGGGGTATTTCGGTATTTCTACCCTACAGGGGTATTTCGGTATTTCTACCCTACAAGGGTATTTCAATAATTTTGTAAATCGAGGGTAAAACGGTAATTCTGTAAATTAGGGGTACTTTGGTAATTTTATAAGTCGAGGGTATTTCAATAATTTTACAGGTCGAGGGTATTTCAGTAATTTCACAAATCAGGGGTATTTTGGTAATTTTACAAACTAGGGGTATTTTGATAATTTTACAAACCAGGGGTATTTTGGTAGTTTTACAAACCAGGGGTATTTTAGTAATTTTATAAACAAAGGGTATTTAAGTAATTTTACAAACTAGGGGTATTTTGGTAATTTTGTAAACCAAGGGTATTTTTGTAATTTTACAAACCAGGGGTATTTTAGTGATTTTATAAACCAAGGGTATTTTAGTAACTTTACAAACCAGGGGTATTTTGGTAATTTGATAAACTAAAGTTTCTAAACAGGGATAACAATACGAATGGGCCTAAAGCCCTTTCTCGGCCCAAATGGGCCCACAGCTCGTGTGCCCCTTTTAGCCCAAATCTAGCCATAGATATGAGATTCACCTAACCTAGTCTAATATTTACTACACAATCAAACAACTTATCCAATTGGGCCCGTAGGCCCATTGGGCCGACATGGCCCCTTTCGGCCCATCGAGGCCCGAAGTAGCCATCCTACAGCTGAAGTAGTGAGAAATACACACCTGATTGGAGACTGGAGTTAATCCACGCTCCGAGCACTCTTAGCCGGCGCCCAACCCAACCGAGCACGCCACAAAGCGAAAGGGATCAGCCAAGAAGGGTACATTTACTCTCCTCATGGTTCTCTCTATTTAAAGCCAGTTTCGCATCCACTCTTATGTTAGCTTCCCGATGTGGGATCCCTCCATCATCAGAGTTTAAATTCAACACCAACTCTTGCTGCCCCTTGTTAGCAAAATAAATGCTCTTTGCTAGCCATGGGATTCGAACCCAAGCCTCCCCTCAAATGCTCCACACGCTATTTGCCACTAAGCCACAAGGCTTTTTTGTGTCACAATTTCTCGAACAATATTCTTAAGGCCTACCTACTACACCCAGGGTTTGATTCACCTTATACCAAAATTTTTGCTAGAGTCCAGGTTTGAACCCAGGACTTCTCCAACACTTCTCAGCATGCTTAACCACTAAAACAAGCCTTCAACTATGAAATTTTCATGCATAACAGAATATTATAAGCTGCCTTCAACCGCTCCCTTGCTCAAGGCCCAAAACTTCTAGGCCCAAATTTAAGGTGTTACACAACCGGCTATGAGTAGCCGTGATAGCGAGGCTAAGCAAGCCTTCTATCAGATGATGAATGAATGGTTCACCCAATACGACCCAATCTGACTGTACAACAACCTCCACCCCCAGTTAATCCTTTTCAAATTCCTGATATGCCATGAGTAAATTTGGTACAGTTGAGTAGACCACCGGTTGATAAGATTAGAAAGTATGGGGTTGAAGAGTTCCGAGCTACAATGAATAATGATGCTGAAAGAGCCGAATTCTGGTTGGAAAATACAATACGAGTGTTTGATGAAATGTCTCTGAATCTTGAGGAATGTGTAAAATGTGTTGTCTCACTTCTGAGAGATACAGTGTAGCATTGGTGGAAAACTTTAATATCTGTAGTCCCGAGTGAACGGGTTACGTGGGATTTCTTCCAATCTGAATTCCGGAAGAAATACATTAGTCAGATATTCATTGATCAGAAACGTAAAGAATTTCTTGAGCTTAAACAGGACCGTATGTCTGTTACTGAATACGAACGTGAATTTGTGAGATTGAGCCAGTATGCCCAGGAATGTGTATCAAATGAAACAATAATGTGCAAAAGGTTTGAAGATGGACTAAACGAAGATATCCGTCTGTTAGTTGGAATTCTGGAAATTAAAGAAATGGTTGTGCTCGTTGAGCGAGCTTGTAAAACTAAAGAATTAAGTAAAGAGAAAAGAAAAGCTGATTCTGAAGCTAGAGTTGCTAGAAAAATATCTTTGAGTAGATCATTCCAGTCTGTGAGAAAGAAATTTCGAGATGATCAAAGTCGGCCAAATGCTAATGTGGGACATTTAAACCGAGATCGAGCTAGATCGCATACAAACTTCAGAGTCCCTGCTACTTCTGTTGCAAGTGTTGAGAATGTCCGATCTGAGAGACCTGAATGTAAACACTGTGGAAAAAGACATCCGGGAAATTGTAGATCGAATAATCGAGCCTGTTTTTGATGTGGATCTCTGGATCATTTCGTAAGAGATTGTTCTGAACCTGCTGAACAAGAGAATGTATAGAATTTGAGACCGAGTAATACCTCAGCTAGAGGTAGACCTTCCAGAAATACGGGAAATGTTAGCGGAGGTCAAAGAGATACTAGGGATACTACTGTTAGATCTGAGGCCAGAGCACCTGCCAGAGCCTGTGCTATCCGAGCTCGTGAGGAAGTTACGTCTCCAAACATGATTACTGGTACTTTCTCTCTTTATGATACTTCTGTGATTGCATTGATAGACCCTGGATCAACGTATTCTTATATCTGTATGAATTTAGTGCATAGTAAGATTTTGCCTGTAGAGTCTACTAAATTCGTAATTAGAGTATCGAACCCCTTAGGCAAAAGTGTCATAGTTGATAAAGTCTGCAAGAATTGCCCGTTATTGATTCGAGATATCTATTTTCCTGCTAATCTGATTCTTTTACCTTTCGATGAATTTAACATAATTCTAGGAATGGATTGGTTAACTCTGCATGATGCTATTGTGAATTGCAAACAAAAAGTCATTGATTTAAGGTGTGAGAATGATGAAATAATCTGAATTGAGTCTACTTATCTGAATGGACTACCAGCTGTGATATCTGCAATGAAAATACGGAAATATGTGAAGAAAGGTTGTGAAGCCTACTTAGCTTATGTGTTAGATCTGAAAGTGAATGATAAGAAAGTTGAATCAGTGACTGTTGTTTGTGAATTCTCTGATATGTTTCTTGAAAAACTGTCTGGTTTGCCTCTGATTCGAGAAGTCGAGTTTGGCATTGAATTAGTACGTGGTACTACTCTGATTTCAATACCTCCGTATAGAATGGCTCCGACTGAATTAAAGGAATTGAAATCTCAGTTACAAGAATTGACCGATCGAGGTTTGCTAGACCGAGTTTCTCACCTTGGGGCGCTCTTATTCTATTTGTGAAAAAGAAATATGGCACAATGAGAATGTGTATTGATTACCGCCACCTTAACAAAGTGAGTGTAAAGAACAAATATCCTCTGCCTAGAATTGGTGACTTATTCGATCAGTTGAAAGGTGCTACTGTGTTTTCCAAGATAGATTTAACATCGGGTTGCTACCAGTTGTGAGTAAAGGATACTGACATTCCAAAAACTGCTTTTAGAACGAGGTACGGGCATTATGAATTTTTAGTTATGTCTTTTGGTTTAGCGAATGCACCTGCTGTATTTATGGATTTAATGAATAGAATTTTCAGACCGTATCTTGATCAATTTGTGGTTGTATTCATTGATGACATATTGTTTTATTCACAAGATGAAACTGAACATGCCAAGTATTTAAGAATAGTGCTACAAGTTCAGCGAGATAACCAGTTGTATGCAAAGTTTAGTAAATGTGAATTCTAGTTGTGAGAAGTTGGTTTTTTGGGTCATATTGTATCAGTTTCCAGTATCCGAGTTGATCCGAGCAAGATTTCAGCTATTCTGGATTGGAAGCCTCTGAGGAATGTATCTGAAGTCCGTAGTTTTTTGGGACTTGTCGTTTACTACAGACGATTTGTAAAAGATTTCTCTGTGATAGAAACTTCGTTGACAAAATTGCTTCAGAAATATGTGAAATTTTAATGGCCTGAGCAATCTCAGAAAATTTTTGATCAGTTAAAAGCTCTGTTAACTGAAGCTCTGGTATTGGTAAAACCTGAGTCAGGTAAAGAATTCGTTGTTTACAATGATGCTTCGTTGAATGGACTCGGTTGTGTTTTGATGCAAGAAGGGAAAGTTGCTGCTTATGCTTCGAGAAAATTAAAGCCGCATGAGAAGAACTGTCTAACACATGACCTTGAGTTAACTGCCATTGTGTTTGCTTTGAAGATCTAGCGTCACTATCTGTTTGGTGAGAAATGTCACGTGTTTTCTAATCATAAAAGTCTGAAGTATTTAATGACGCAAAAAGATTTGAATATGCGACAGAGAAGATGGTTAGAGCTGTTAAAAGACTACGAACTCGTGATTGATTATCATTCGGGCAAAGCTAACGTTATTGTTGATGCTCTAAGTAGGAAATCATTGCCTGCGTTGGGTGTTATGAACGTTCATTTAGTTCTGTCTGATGATGGTTCAGTTTTAGCTGAATTAAAAGCAAGACCTTTGTTTTTACAACAGATTATCGAAGCTCAGAAGATTAATAATGAGATTTTGGCTAAACGAATTCAGTGTAATTCTGATTCTGATTCTAAATTCCGGATAGATGATGATGACTTTCTGAGGTTCAGAAATAGACTTTGTGTTATGAGAAATCCGGAGTTGATTCGGATGATTTTGAGTGAAGCTCACAGTAGTAGATTTTCTGTACATCCGAAGAGTACGAAAATGTGTAAGGATTTGAAACAACTATATTGGTGGCCGAGAATGAAAAGTGATATTTCTGACTTTGTTTTGAGATGTTTAATCTGTCAGCAAGTTAAAGCTGAGCATTAGGTTCCATTTGGGTTATTACAACTGATTATGATTCCGGAGTGGAAATGGGATCGAGTGACCATGGATTTTGTTCCGGGTTTGCCTGTGTCTCCGAAAAAGAAAGACGCAATTTGGGTTGTAGTTGATCGTTTAACGAAATCAGCTCATTTTATTCCGATTCGGTGTGATTATTCGTTTGATAAGCTAGCTGAGTTGTATATTTCTGATATTGTGAGATTGCATGGTGTGCCATTATCAATAGTATCTGATAGAGACCCAAGATTTACATCACGATTTTGGAAGAAATTGCAAGATGCTCTGGGAACTAAATACATTTTAGCACTGCTTTTCATCCGCAAACGGATAGTCAATCTGAATAAATTATTCAGATACTTGAGGATATGTTAAGATGTTGCATTCTCGAGTTTGAAGGTACATGGGAACAGTATCTACCCCTTATTAAATTTTCTTATAATAACAGTTTTCAGTCGAGCATTAAAAGGGCACCGTACGAAGCTTTATACGGTAGAAAGTGTAGAACTCCGTTATACTAGTCTGAGCTCTTTGAGAATAAGATTTACGGTATTGATTTGATAAAAGAAACAGAATAGAAAGTGAAAGTAATCCGAGATAGTTTGAAAGTTGCCTCTGATCGTCAAAAATCTTATGCGGATTTAAAACGAAAAGATATCGAATTTGAGGATGGTGATAAAGTGTTTCTGAAAGTATCTCAGTGGAAGAAACTGTTCCGATTTGGTAAAAAGGGGAAGTTGAGTCCGAGGTTCATTGGACCGTATGAAATCACCGAGCGAGTTGCGCCAGTTGCTTATAGATTGAGGCTACCATCTAAGTTGGAAAAGATACATAATGTATTTCACGTATCGATGCTTCGACGATACAAATCTGATCCTTCGCATGTAATTTTTCAGTCTGATATTGAAATCTATTCTAATATGACTTATGAAGAAAAGTCGATTCGTATTCTGTCTCGTGAGATTAAAGAATTACGTAATAAAAGAATTCCATTGGTTAAAGTGCTGTGGCATAGACACGGAGTAGAAGAGGCTACGTGGGAGCCTGAGGATGCAACGAAACAACAATATCCGAATATGTTTAACGGTAAGGTTTTCGGGGACGAAAATCCCTAAGGGGGGAGAATTGTAACAGTCCGGTTTAGACCTAGTCAAAATAATGGTTTTGGGACCACAAATCTGAGTCCAAAAAATATTTTAATATTATTTTCTGTGTCTGTGATATATGAATTTGTATCTATGAAATTTCTGTGATTTAATTTGTTTGTTTCCGTGCTCGATTTTACAAAAAGGATTTAATCGCGTAAATGATAAAATCTGTATGTCAGATATTCAATGTGTTTAATTGGCATGGCTTTGGATTATATGGCCTTATGTGGCAACTATTCCATTAAATTTTTGAGTGGTCATAAATGACCTTGTCTCATGTAATTTATATGTTTATTAATGAAGGATACAAGGGTAATTCATGCTTTAACATGAATTAAAGAAAACAAAATTCATGCATGCGTTCATAAAACACCTATTAGAACCGAAAATCAAAGAAAATAAAATGAAAAAAAACCCTCTTAGGTTTCGGCCCTTGTTCTTCTTGATTAATGTCTGAAATTTCGTCCGTTTTTGATAATTTCTACGTTTTTGTGATCGTTGCTTCATGTTCTTCAATCCCATGTCTGAATTTCTGTTTCTGTTAAAGATTTCATGAAATGACATTGTTGATATCATGAGCTTTGTGATGTTTTTGGATGAATTATGAAGGCTTAGTAAATGATTATCATGTTTTATCTTTGGATTTTGATGAAATAGAGCTAATTGGGCTAATTTGTGAAAATGAGGTTTTGAAGGACTAAATTGTGAATTAAATATGTTACTTGGGCTCGTATAGAAGCCATGTATATTCGGCCAAGCTATAGTCTTGGTGAATTTTGCATATTGGTGATTTTGTGAAAAATGGACTAAATTGTCAAAGTGTGAAAATGTAAGGGCTAAAATGTAAAATTCCCTAAATATGTGTATATGGATTAAATTGAATGAAATGAATGGTTCAATTTGTATTGTATTAGATCAAGAACAAAGAAAATTAGACTTAGATCGGGGGAAGTCCAAAATAGTTGAATAGACGACTCTTTTTATCCGAAATCCGTCCGAGGTAAGTCAAATTACAATTACGTGTTAATTGAAATGAATTCTGTACATATAAAATGTAATCTATATTGGATGGCCTTGAGTGCCGGATAAATATATTTGGAGTAAAGTATGATAATATGTTAGTATCTGAAAAGCTCTATATGTTTCTAAGAAAAGTTGACATCTGTTTGAGTCATCGTGTAAGACCGTGTCTGGGACACAGGCCTCGATTGAGATTTCCGTATAAGACCATGTCTGGGACATCGACATCGTAACTGATTTCGTGTAAGACCCTGTCTGGGACAGAGGCATCGATATTGAATTACATGTAAGACCACGTCCGGGACATCGGTATTGTACTTGTTTATGAGCATCAGTATCGTTTTTGACCCCTCTGATGATAGCGTATGAAAACTGAGATTGAGTATATGAATTGTATAACCTATGCAGGTACGTTTGTATCGTACTGAATTTCTGAATATGAAAAACTTTGTCTCTGTGAAATATGTATGGAAATGAAGCATGGCATATATGCAAACAAAGGAGCATGGTTAAGTTTATGAATTATTCTATAAAATGGTTATGAATCTTTATGGTTGAATTGTACTTATATGCTTTAGTAGTTAGACCAATTGTATTTGGCTTATTAAGCTCTTTGTAGCTTACTCTGTGTGATTACTTTCTGTTTTATAGTTATCGTAGCTACTGAAGGCTCGGGGATAGTTGAGGATCGTCACCACACTATTGATCTCATTTTGGTACTTTTGAAAGTGTATATATTTTAAAGTATGGCATGTATAGGCTAGAAGGTCTATGTATAAGTTTTGATGTGTATATATTATGCCATAAGAGTTGGCTAACAAATGACAAGTTTGTGTATGGTTTTGGTGTATGTTTGTAATGTGCTAAGTTCTAATGTGTTTTGGTCATTTTTAAGCATAGAATTGGTTGGAAATTTTGGTATTAATGTTGTATATTATTGCTTGAAGGTTTGGCCCCAAGAGAAGTGGCAAATTGGCTTAAACCAAGCCTGCATTGTGCCACACGGTCAGGGTACATGGGCGTGCCTTATGGTCGTGTAAGAAAAATAATATTCTCCTAAGAACCACGGGCATGTCATATGGCCGTGGGCTAAAGCCAGTAGCTAGCTAAGTATCACACGGCCATAGTACACGGGCGTGCCTATTGGCCGTGTGAAAAAGTCAGTATAGGACCTATTTTTCGCACAGCTGGTTCACATGGGCGTGTTTAGTGCCCATGTGTGACACATGGCCTAGTCACACAGGCATGTGACTTTAACCGTTTGATAGAATTAGTTAAGTTCTGAAAATTTTGAATAGGTTCGGTTTAGTTCCGATCTTTCCTTAAATGTATGTTTTAGGTTTCGTAGACCACATTGTTGAATTAATTGTTGATGAATGCCTTTGTATTAATGATATTTAATATATGTTATTCTGTATTGGTCTGAAATGTTCTGTCTGTCTGGTAATGCCTGTAACCCTAATCCGATGCCGGTTACAGTTTAGGGGTGTTACAGTATGATTATGTTGATATGTATGAGATGATATACATAATGAAATAGTCATAAGTTGTGAAATATGGACAAATTGTCGTGTTCTGGTTGAATGTTGAATTTCGATAGATTAAGATGATTTCTTGAATAAGAATAATACTACATATGTTGCAAATAGAATTTAGCCCAGACGGGTAATTCTAATGTAAGCCTCTTAAGCTTATACTATAGACTGGATTTAGCTCGGACGGGTAATCCAAATTAAGCTCTCTAGAGCATATAAGACAGATAGGATTTAGCCTGGACTGGTAATCCTGTTGTAAAATGTGTGGCTCAAGAGTGTGTCTTTCTATTATGTACCCTAACGGCTACTTTTGCACATGAGTATACCACCCGAACATCCATTGAAATTTCAATAGTTCGACGGAAAGGACTCTTGATGTGTGGAAAGGCAAAATTAATGGAAGTTGGTAATGTGATGAGCTGATCTATGTTTACTTGATATTTATATGAGGTTATGTGATTAACTTGTTTGATTAAGTGTTTGTGTTTAGGTAAACTCAAACAAATTTTATGGAAAGTATGACTATGTATGCTTGTAGCGATAAGTATGATTGGTAAGTTTATTTTCTGTTATACGAACTTACTAAACATAAAATGCTTACTCCATTTAATTTTCCCTATTTTATAGTGCTCAAAAGCTCGCGAAGGTTGGAAGTCAGTCGGAGCAATCATCACACTATCCACAATTACATTTTGGTATAAATAGAAATCTCATTTTGGTATAATGACATGTATAAGTTTATTTGGTCATTGATGGCATGTAATTGTTGTTTTGTAATCTAGCCACTGGAGTGGCTAGAGATGGTCTAAGTTTGGCTATTTTTGAAGTGATGTTTTAGTAATCACATATGTGACAGCCCTAAATTGACCCTAGTCGAAAAGTGGTTTCGGGACCACGAAACCGAGTCTTATAAATAATTAAAGGTTATATTCTGTGTTTATGATGTGCGTAAATGCTTGTGTGATAGTTCCATACTTTAATTTGTCAGTGAATGTGAAATTTATTAGTAGGGACTTATGTGAGACAATTTAGAAATATGCTAGGCAAGTGTTCAAGTGGCCTATTAATATATGTGGGAAAGTGCTTGTCCTTGCATGTCAAATTAGCCAAATTAAAGCATAGTGGCCGGCCATGCTATGGGTGGAAACATGTCACAAACATGTTATGTTAGTGATGTATGTTAGGAAAAATAAAATAAGGAGCATGGTAATAAAATAATGAAAGGGAAGATGATGAAAAAAAAAAGAATGTGTGTGATTGTTCCCCCCCCCCCTTTTGCCGTGAATGGAAGAAAGAAAACAAAAAAAAAGTGTTCATCCTTGAACATCTTTGGCCTAATAGAAGAAAGAAAGGAAGGGAATGAACTTAGAGAAAATCGGCTATGGAGGCTCACTAGATTAAGGTATGTTTAATGCTGCTTTGAAAGTTCATACATCCCTTGGATGATTGGTCTAAATTCTAACTATCTCATGGATGGATTTGGGATTATTAGAGAGTTAGTATTCGACTAAGAGGCTTCAAAAGTTTTAGTTGAAGCCTTGAGACTATTAGCATGTTAGCTATATAGATGTGTTATGATGCTTGAGGTGTTAGGTAAATTTGAACTCATCACCAAGTTCTTTAAGTAATCCAAGCTAAAAGTTTCGGTATTGAGGTATCTTGAGCATTCGGCCATGGTAGGAAGTAGAGGGGAAAATGGTTGTTGTGGGATGAAGTAGGGTCTAACAAATGAGCACATATGTGCATTAGATGCTAGATGGAGAAGAATCGGCTAGCAAGTTGTGTGCTAAGGCCGAATATAATTTTGTATATTAATGAGTAATGCACGTGTTGAATTGATGGAAAGGGAGAGGGTGCTTTAATAGTGTATATATGTGTATTAGCCAAGTTTTGAACTTGAAACAAAATGGGGTTTAGTCAATACAAGTGACCATACTTGTAGAATGTATTAAGTGTTGCAATCGGCCTCAGCATAGACATGTATGTTCGGCCACATGAATGAGTACATAAGTTGATGTGTATGTTCGGCCATAGGTAAGCATATTGATGGCTTTACCTTGACTTAGAAATTTGGCTAAGGGGAAATATTAGCTAATATGTTGAATTCGATTCGTGATTTCGTACATATGTGACTCTAATGTCTAATGTATATATGGGCTAAGTACCTTGAGCTTCTCTTTTGATGTTCGAATGAATTGTATTAAATTGCTTAATGTGATTAAAAATGTGTATGACCATTTTGTATTTGAGCTAAAGGTGGCCATATGACCCATCAAATTCATTGTCATGTTCGGCCATAAGGTAGCATAATGAGACTTTAATAAGTTAAATTTGTTTGAATTAGCTCAAGAGCTTAGAGGACCAAAGTTGGATAAGGGAAAGGAAAAAGTGATCGAATAGCCGCCGAAATTGTTCGACAACATCCGAGGTAAGTTTTCGAGTAATGGAGCTTAGATTATGATTCGATTAGATTATGTCTTGAGTAAATCAAAATCATGCTCTTTGTATGTGGCTATTGAGCCAAAATTTGTAAGTGTGATAAGTGTTTTGTGTTTGAGCTTTGGTAATGAAAATGAAATATGGATGTGTCATGATTATTGATATATGTGCATGGTTATTCGAATGATATCCGAGCTAAGTCCCGAAGGCTTTTGTGCTAGGTGACTATAACCGGACTAAGATCCGAAGGCATTCGTGCGAGTTTCTATATCCGGGCTAAGACCCGAAGGCATTTGTGCTAGCGATTATATCCGGGCTAAAACCCGAAGGCATTTGTGCTAGCGACTATATCCGGGCTAAGTCCCGAAGGCATTTATGCTAGTGACCACATCCGGGCTAAGACCCGAAGGCCTTGCGCAAGTAGTTATATCCGACTAAATCCCGAAGATTTCTTGAGTTTGGGAATGAGCGATCTGCTGTAATAATTTCAATTAATACGCTCGTAAAATCTCAACAACGAGGTATGTGTTGTACATGCATTGGATTAATTGATTCCTCTTAAATAGCATTCGCTCAGTCGATTAAGGAGCTTCCGGTTTTTGGTTAAGTTGATCCTTTTTGTATGAATATAAGGGTTGGAAATGTGAAGTAGGACTGCTTTTTGAGAATATATGTGTATATGAAATTATCCGTTTAGTTATATGAATGCTATACTTCAGTTGGGCCTAATTCCATTGCTCAAAACTTACTAAGCATTAAATGCTTACTCCGTTTCTTTGAATCTCTGTTTTATAGATTTTGGTTCGTCAGCTATCAGACTCGGGAGTGTCGAAGTCGAAGTCGCCCACACTATCGAAGCCCCTTTTGGTACACTTTTGGTTGAACTTTGAAATGGCATGTATAGGACTACCCTTTTTGTTGTTGGTCATGGACCCTTTGGTTTTGTATAAATTTGGATAGCCATGCGAAAATGGCTTATATACACTTTGAGCTTAATTTTATAATCGTCTTGTATGATGTTCATTAAGAGGTATGGAAATGTTTGGGAATGATTAGCCATTGGAATGGTTAATCATGATCATATTTTGTGCTATTTATGCAAAAGGGCTAGTTGAATCATGGAAACTATGTAATAGGTAAAGTCTACCTTAAAAATAGATGCTGATAGCAGTAGCAACGCGAATGTGAAAAATCACTAAAAATAGTAGGAATGAAATTAAATAGTGAATAAATTATGTAATCGAACCTTGATGAATCTATTTTCATATGAAAGTAACGAAACAATCATACGAATAGTATGTTAAGAGATATTTTGGTTTTCGTAAAACAGGGACAGAACGGTTTCTGGATTCCCTGTTCCGACTTTGGAAATTCATTATAAATTAACCAGAGATAATTAGAAGTCATGCCTTATATGTATAGATTCCTTTTTGAGTCTAGTTTCATTAGAAATAAACGGCATCAGTATTGAAGCCCTGTACAGGGAGATATCCAAGTCGTAGTACGTGGAGGTCAGAGTTGTCAAACCCTGAAATAGGGGGGACTTTAACTAATAAACTGTACTAATTGGCAAGACCAAAAATTCTAGAAAAACATTTGTAGATGGATATACGAGTCTAGTTTCAGGAAAAATTGCAAAACTGATTTTTGAGTTTTGGAACTCAAGATATGATTTTTAAGGTGACAGTGACGCAGTTAGTCAGCTGTCTGGAAATTTTCAAAATGGACTGTGAGAATAAGTGAATTTAGTCTGTGAACCCCTCGTGTCTGACTCCGGTAACGGTCTCGGGTACGGGGTGTTACAATTTTATTGGTATCAGAGCTGCGGTTTAGTCGATTCTAGGACTACCGTAATGCATTTGGGTCTAGCTATACATGCCATTTTATGTGATTATTTGATAGTGTGGTGATTTCTGACATTGCAAATGTGTTTATTTATAGTAATGGATCCCGATCCCAACCGAGCGGTAGCTGATGATCTTGAGAGTGTAGCGCCTGCTCCCGTACAAGGGACAGCGCCGACGGACTCTCAATCTAATGCTAGTAATCTGAATGATGAAGCTAGACAAGCTTTTTATAACGTGATGAATGATTGGTTCAACCAATACATTCGAACTAATACGGCTGTTGCACAACCTCTATTCCCGACTAATACCACCCCCGCACCTACAATACCTCCGGTAACTTACCAAATAAGGTCGAATAAGCCCCCAGTTGACAGAATCTGAAAACACGGGGCTACTGAATTTAAAGCTACAGACAGCGATGATGCCGAGCAAGCGGAATTTTGGTTGGACAACACTATCCGGGTACTCGATGAGCTATCTTGCACACCCGATGAGTGCCTAAAGTGTACTATCTCCTTGCTACGTGATTCTGCCTACTATTGGTGGAATACGTTGACTTCTGTTGTGCCCAGAGAGCAAGTAACTTGGGAGTTTTTCCAAACCGAGTTTCGAAAGAAGTATATCAGTCAGAGATTCATTAATCAAAAACGGAAGGAATTTCTTGAACTTAAACAAGGTTCCATGTCGGTTACCGACTATGAACGAAAATTTGTAAGGCTTAGCCGGTAGCGCGGGAATACATTTCTTCAGAAGCTGTGATGTGTAAACATTTCGAGGATGGGCTGAATGATGATATAAAGTTGTATGTTGGCATTTTGGAAATCCGAGAATTTGTGGCACTTGTCGAGCGGGCTTGCAAAGCCGAGGAGCTCAGTATGGAGAAAAGAAAAGCTGAGGTGGAAGCAAAGGAGTTTCGTAAGAGGTCTTCAGGGAAGCCCTTCCCACAGTCATCGAAGAAATTTAGAGATGGCTTAAGCCGGTCTAGAGACACTTCGGGCTTATCTAGACGAGATCGCGATCGACCCCCTGTGAGTGCACGAGTCACTTCGGTCTCCAGTGTTGGAAATGATCGTCGAGACAGAACGGAGTGTCAGTATTGTGGTAAATGGCACTCGGGGAGTTGTAGATTCCATGACCGCTCCTGTTACAAGTGCGGGTCAGTTGACCACTTCATTGAAGATTGCCCGAGGTTGTCTGAACAGAATGCAAATCAGAGTGGGAAACCGGGTGCTACCACTGCTCGAGGTAGACCATCTAGAAATACGGGCAATGCTAGTGGTGGTCAGAGAGGATCTAAGGATGCTACGACCAGATCTGAGGCTCGTGCTCCTGCTAGGGCTTATGCGATACGCGCACGCGATGATGCTTCCTCACCAGATGTTATTACCGGTACTTTTACTCTCTTTGATACTAATGTGATTGCTTTGATTGACCCTGGTTCTACTCATTCTTATATATGTGAAACCTTAGCATCCAGTAAGACTTTACCTATTGAGTCTACTGAGTTCGTAATTCGGGTGTCAAATCCCTTGGGTCGTTACGTGCTTGTCGACAAAGTGTGTAAGAAATGTCCCCTAGTAATTCGAGGTTCCTATTTTCCGGCGGACTTGATGCTTTTGCCGTTTGATGAATTTGATGTTATCCTCGGTTTAGATTGGTTAACCGTGCATGATGCGGTTGTGAATTGCAAAAGCAAGACTATTGATTTGAGGTGCGCAAATAACGAGATAATCCGAGTTGAGTCTACGGACTTAAAGGGGTTGCCAGCTGTAATATCATCAATGTTGGCCCAGAAATATGTAAGAAAGGGGTGCGAAGCATACCTTGCGTATGTACTTGATGACAAAGAGTTAGAAAAGAAACCTGAATCTGTGCCGGTGGTTTGTGAATACCTGGATGTTTTTCCCGAGGAATTACCGGGTTTACCACCTGTTCGGGTGGTAGAGTTTGGTATTGAGCTTGTACATGGGATTACGCCGATTTCGATAGCTCCGTATCGTATGGTACCAACCGAGTTAAAAGAGTTGAAAGCTCAGTTGCAAGAATTGACAGATAGAGGTTTCGCTCGACCAAGTTTCTCACCTTGGGGTGCACCGGTATTGTTTGTGAAAAAGAAGGACGGAACCATGAGGTTGTGCATTGATTATCGTCAGCTGAATAAAGTGACGATAAAGAATAAATATCCGTTTCCGCGTATTGATGATTTGTTTGATCAACTAAAGGGAGCCTCAGTGTTTTCAAAGATAAATTTGAGATCGGGTTATTACCAGTTGCGAATTCGAGATTCGGATATACCCAAAACTGCTTTCAGAATGAGATACGGCCACTACGAGTTCTTAGTGATGCCGTTTGGGCTCACTAATGCCCCGGCGGTATTTATGGATTTGATGAATCGAATCTTCAGATAGTATTTGGACCGGTTCGTAGTTGTGTTCATTGATGACATCTTGGTCTATTCAAGAGATGAGACCGAATATGCTGAGCACCTGAGATTAGTGTTGCAAATTTTACGGGAAAGGCTAATGTGGTTGCGGATGCCTTAAGTCGTAAATCACTGTTTGTTTTACGAGCGATGAATGTACACTTGTCTGTTCTATCCGACAATGTGTTAGTGGCAGAATTAAAGGCCAAACCATTGTTGATTCATCAAATTCGTGAAGCTCAGAAAGCCGATGATGAATTGGTTGCAAAACGGGCTGAATGTGTTCCGAATATGGAATCAGAGTTTCAAATTGATGATGACGATTGTTTGAGGTTCAGAAGTCGTTTGTGTGTTCCAAGAAATTCAGAACTCATTTTGATGATTCTGAACGAAGCTCATTGTAGCCGAATATCAATTCACCCGGGGAGTACGAAAGTGTACAACGATCTGAGACGCCAGTTTTGGTGGCGTGGTATGAAACGAGACATTTCCGATTTCGTATCGAAGTGTTTAATATGTCAACAAGTGAAGGCGGAACATCAAGTGCCTACGGGTTTACTCCAGCCGATCATGATACCTGAATGGAAATGGGATCGTGTCACGATGGATTTCGTATCTGGGTTGCCGGTATCGGCAAGTAAGAAAGATGCGATTTGGGTTGTTGTGGATAGACTGACTAAGTCGGCTCACTTTATCCCCGTATGCACGGATTTTTCATTGGAAAAACTAGCTGAGTTGTATGTTTCTCAGATTGTGAGATTACACGGGGTACCGGTTTCTATTGTGTCGGATAGAGATCCGAGATTCACCTCGCAATTTTGAAAGAAATTGCAAGAAGCTTTGGGTACCAAGCTGCATTTTAGCACCGCTTTTCATCCACAAACCGATGGTCAAACGAGCGGATAATTCAGATACTTGAGGATATGTTGAGATGTTGCATCCTCGAGTTTAGTGGTTCATGAGAGCAGTATTTACCTTTGATTGAATTCGCTTACAACAATAGTTTTCAGTCAAGCATTAAGATGGCGCCTTACGAGGCTTTGTACGGTTGAAAATGCCGTACACCATTGTTTTGGACCGAGCACGGTGAAAGTAAAATTTTCGGAGTTGATTTGATTAAAGATGCTGAACAGAAAGTAAAAGTAATCCGTGAAAGTCTGAAGGTAGCCACAGATCGTCAGAAATCGTATGCGGACTTGAAACGAAAAAACATTGAATATCAGGTGGGAGATAAAGTGTTTCTTAAAGTTTCGCCTTGGAAAAAGATACTCAGATTTGGCCGTAAGGGCAAGTTGAGTCCGAGATTCATTGGGCCGTCGAAATCTCCGAACGAGTTGGTCCAGTTGCGTATAGATTGATTTTGCCCCCTCAACTTGAAAAGATTCACGACGTCTTTCATGTTTCGATGCTTCGACGTTATAGATCTGATCCGTCACACGTAATTAATCCATCAGAGGTTGAAATTCAATCCGATATGAGTTATGAAGAAGAACCAATTCGTATCCTAGCTCGTGAAGTGAAAGAGTTGCGAAACAAAAGGGTTCCGTTAGTAAAAGTGTTATGGCTCAAACACGGAATCGAAGAAGCTACTTGGGAAACCGAGAACTCTATGAAGGAACGATACCCAAACCTATTTACCTGTAAGATTTTCGGGGACGAAAATTTCTTAAGTGGGGGAGAGTTGTGACAGCCCTAAATTAACCCTAGTCGAAAAGTGGTTTTGAGACCACGAAACCGAGTCTTATAAATAATTAAAGGTTATATTCTGTGTTTATGATGTGCGTAAATGCTTGTGTGATAGTTCCATACTTTAATTTGTCAGTGTATGTGAAATTTATTAGTAGGGACTTATGTGAGACAATTTAGAAATATGCTAGGCAAGTGTTCAAGTGGCCTATTAATATATGTGGGAAAGTGCTTGTCCTTGCATGTCAAATTAGCCAAATTAAAGCATAGTGGCCGGCCATGCTATGGGTGGAAACATGTCACAAACATGTTATGTTAGTGATGTATGTTAGGAAAAATAAAATAAGGAGCATGGTAATAAAATAATGAAAGGGAATATGATGAAAAAAAAAGAAAGAAAGAATGTGTGTGATTGTTTTCCCCCCCTTTTGCCGTGAATGGAAGAAAGAAAACAAAAAAAAGTGTTCATCCTTGAACATCTTTGGCCTAATAGAAGAAAGAAAGGAAGAGAATGAGCTTGGAGAAAATCGACTATGGAGGCTCACTAGATTAAGGTATGTTTAATGTTGCTTTGAAAGTTCATACATCCCTTGGATGATTGGTCTAAATTCTAACTATCTCATGGATGGATTTGGGATTATTAGAGAGTTAGTATTCGACTAAGAGGCTTCAAAAGTTTTAGTTGAAGCCTTGAGACTATTAGCATGTTAGCTATATGGATGTGTTATGATGCTTGAGGTGTTAGGTAAATTTGAACTCATCACCAAGTTCTTTAAGCAATCCAAGCTAAAAGTTTCGGTATTGAGGTATCTTGAGCATTCGGCCATGGTAGGAAGTAGAGGGGAAATATGGTTGTTGTTGGATGAAGTAGGGTCTAACAAATGAGCACATATGTGCATTAGATGCTAGATGGAGAAGAATCGGCTAGCAAGTTGTGTGCTAAGACCGAATATAATTTTGTATATTAATGAGTAATGCACGTGTTGAATTGATGGAAAGGGAGAGGATGCTTTAATAGTGTATATATGTGTATTAGCCAAGTTTTGAACTTGAAACAAAATGGGGTTTAGTCAATACAAGTGACCATACTTGTAGAATGTATTAAGTGTTGCAATCGGCCTCAGCATAGACATGTATGTTCGGCCACATGAATGAGTACATAAGTTGATGTGCATGTTCGGCCATAGGTAAGCATATTGATGGCTTTACCTTGACTTAGAAATTCTACTAAGGGGAAATATTAGCTAATATGTTGAATTCGATTCGTGATTTCGTACATATGTGACTCTAATGTCTAATGTATATATGGGCTAAGTACCTTGAGCTTCTCTTTTGATGTTTGAATGAATTGTATTAAATTGCTTAATGTGATTAAAAATGCGTATGACCATTTTGTATTTGAGCTAAAGGTGGCCATATGACCCATCAAATTTATTGTCATGTTCGGCCATAAGGTAGCATAATGAGACTTTAATAAGTTAAATTTGTTTGAATTAGCTCAAGAGCTTAGAGGACCAAAGTTGGATAAGGGAAAGGAAAAAGTGATCGAATAGCCGCCGAAATCGTTCGACAACATCCGAGGTAAGTTTTCGAGTAATGGAGCTTAGATTATGATTCGATTAGATTATGTCTTGAGTAAATCAAAATCATGCTCTTTGTATGTGGCTATTGAGCCAAAATTTGTAAGTGTGATAAGTGTTTTATGTTTGAGCTTTGGTAATGAAAATGAAATATGGATGTGTCATGATTATTGATATATGTGCATGGTTATTCGAACGATATCCGGGCTAAGTCCCGAAGGCTTTTGTGCTAGGTGACTATAACCGGACTAAGATCCGAAGGCATTCGTGCAAGTTGTTATATCCGGGCTAAGACCCGAAGGCATTTGTGCTAGCGATTATATCCGGGCTAAAACCCGAAGGCTTTTGTGCTAGCGACTATATCCGGGCTAAGTCCCGAAGGCATTTATGCTAGTGACCACATCCGGGCTAAGACCCGAAGGCCTTGCACAAGTAGTTATATCCGGCTAAATCCCGAAGATTTCTTGACTTTGGGAATGAGCGATCTGCTGTAATAATTTCAATTAATACGCTCGTAAAATCTAAACAACGAGGTATTTGTTGTACATGCATTGGATTAATTGATTCCTCTTAAATAGCATTCGCTCAGTCGATTAAGGAGCTTCTGGTTTTTGGTTAAGTTGATCCCCTATGTATGAATATAAGGGTTGGAAATGTGAAGTAGGACTGATTTTTGAGAATATATGTGTATATGAAATTATCCGTTTAGTTATATGAATGCTATGTTTAGTTATATGAATGCTATACTTCAGTTGAGCCTAATTCCATTGCTCAAAACTTACTAAGCATTAAATGCTTACTCCGTTTCTTTGAATCTCTGTTTTATAGATTTTGGTTCGTCAGCTATCGGACTCGGGAGTGTCGAAGTCGAAGTCGCCCACACTATCAAAGCCCCTTTCGGTACACTTTTGGTTGAACTTTGAAATGGCATGTATAGGACTACCCTTTTTGTTGTTGGTCATGGACCCTTTGGTTTTGTATAAATTTGGATAGCCATGCGAAAATGGCTTATATACACTTTGAGCTTAAATTTATAATCGTCTTGTATGATGTTCATTAAGAGGTATGGAAATGTTTGGGAACGATTAGCCATTGGAATGGTTAATCATGATCATATTTTATGCTATTTATGCAAAAGGGCTAGTTGAATCATGGAAACTATGTAATAGGTAAAGTCTACCTTAAAAATAGATGCTGATAGCAGCAGCAACGCGAATGTGAAAAATCACTAAAAATAGTAGGAATGGAATTAAATAGTGAATAAATTATGTAATCTAACCTTGATGAATCTATTTTCATAGGAAAGTAACGAAACGATCATATGAACAGTATGTTAAGAGATATTTAGGTTTTCGCAAAACAGGGCCAGAACGGTTTCTGGATTCCCCGTTCCGACTTTGGAAATTCATTATAAATTAACCAGAGATAATTAGAAGCCATGCCTTATATGTATAGATTCCTTTTTGAGTCTAGTTTCATTAGAAACAAACGCCATCAGTATTGAAGCCCTGTACAGGGAGATATCCAAGTCGTAGTGTGTGGAGGTTAGAGTAGTCGAACCCTGAAACAGGGGAGACTTTAACTAATAAACTGTACTAATTGACCCGACCAAAAATTCTAGAAAAAAATTTGTGGATGGATATATGAGTCTAGTTTCAGGGAAAAATTGCGAAACTGATTTTCGAGTTTTGGAACTCAAGATATGATTTTTAAGGTGACAGTGACGCAGTTAGTCAGCTGTTTGGAAATTTTCAAAATGGACTGTGAGAATAAGTGAATTTAGTCTGTGAACCCCTCGTGTCCGACTCCGGTAACGATCTCGGGTACGGAGTGTTACAACATAAGTGCTTGTTATGTGTTAGTTTGTTGGAATTATGTTAGCATATAAGTTTATGATAAGTGTAAGTTTATATCCATTGATACATGAGATAATACTACATGTTTGATGACTAATTTTATGTGAATATGATGTTGGATTGGTGGATATATGCTTGTGAGTTTTGGTGCAGGAAAATGGTAAGTTTTGGGTGACAAATGAGGCAAGGAAATGGTTTTATTTTTGTCCATACGGGTAGACACACGGGCGTGTGTCTTGGTCGTATGTGACACATAGCTTGCCCATAGGCATATGGTCCGGTCGTGTGTCCTTTGCATCTTAAAAATGAGAAACAGAATGTTCAGAGTTGGGCACACGGGAAGAGACACGGGCTTGTGTCTCAACCGTGTGGTTGACATAGCCTTGGACACGGGCGTGTTACACGGCCGTGTGAAAACTGCACCTAAATTTTGAAAATAAAATATGTCACACGGCCTAGCTCACGGGCGTGTGACTTGGCAGTGTGATTTCAATTTCTTCATGCCTTATAAGTCAAAGAGTTACACAGGTTAGGGAGATGGGTATGTGTAGTCACACGGCCCGACTACACGGGCATGTCTCTAGACCACACGGGTGTATGAGTACTGTTCATAAGAATTTTTTTTTGAAAATTCATGAATGAGATTCTGATTTAGTCCCGATTTATTCCTATTGTTCGTTTTGGGCCTCAAGGGTCCATTTAAGGGACGTTATGATTGATACTAGAAAATGTTTAGTAACTAGTATCTGTGAATGTTCTGTAAACTCCAGTAATACTCCATAACCCTATTCTAGCGACGGATACAAGTTAGGGTGTTACATGACCCCTACAGTATTGAGAATTTTTACTATTTTTTGAAAATTTTATGAGTTTTCGATTTAGTCCCGACTTGTTTCTAATATGTTTTTAGGGCCTCAAGGGCTCATATAAGGGATAATATGTATGTTTTGAATTAGTTTTAATATGAATATTGATATGATTTGAAATGTTTGATATTTGTGTTCGTTTGAATTGAAAACTCCGGTAATGCTCCGTAACCCTAGTTCGGCGACGGATACCGGTTAGGAGTGTTACGTTTATTTGTATTAGAGTTGCAATTTAGTCGATTCTTGGACTAAACGTAGCGTGTATGAGTCTAGCTATACATGCAATTATATAACCTGTGATAGTGTGATATCTCCTGACCGTTTTAAAAAATGTTTTCTTATAGCAATGACATCCAATCGAGCTGACTCTGATGAAGTTGAGAGTAACGCTCAAGCTTCCGTTCATGGAGTGGCATCGAGCGATACAAGACCTATACTTGAGGGTCGAGGAGAAAAGGCTAAGGAAATTCTAATTCTTAATAAAACTTTTATCTTTCTCTGCTCGTATAATCCTAAGTTAAACAAAAGAGTTTTAAATACTCAAGTGTAACTTTTAGTTTAGTTAAATTAAAGAGTTTTAAATGTTTATTTTATTGTTTTTATCTTAAATTTGAAAGGAGTCCAACAACACCTTATAATAATGATATTGTAGAGTGTTGTAGGATGAGACAATTTCAAGGTCCCACTAACGCCACTTTGTTACAGCTATATCTCTATTGAATCGCATTTTTTTTATATGTGGTGGCAGCTTAGAGTGCTTGACCGCGCCTCAAATTCTTCCAAAAAATATATATAATAATAATTAAATACCAAAGCTCGCCTCACTGTAGCCCAATTTTCTCCTGTAAAATTGTTTGTTGCGGCGGCCGCTCATTTAGTAGTAAAAATTTGGCCTTCGAATTCCCTATAGTTACCTGAGTTGCCACTGTGGTGGATTTGTGGCGACGGTTAGATGGAGGCTGGGGTAACGACGACGGCGACTACAACAGCGTCGTTCAGTTCGATACTTGATAAACCCCTCAGCCAACTAACCGAAGAAGACATTTCTCAACTCACTCGCGAAGACTGTCGCAAATTCCTCAAAGAAAAAGGTGCTTTTGATTTTTTTTTTTTGATCTTCTTTTACTTCTGCTTTTGCCCTTTCTTGGTCTCCGTATTTTCTTAACCGTATCCAGAATACTGGGAAACATGGAGGGACAGCCAAAAAAAAAATTGTAATATGTAAACATTGACACGTGACGTTACAGGAATGCGTAGGCCGTCATGGAACAAGTCGCAGGCGATCCAGCAAGTGATTTCGTTCAAGGCGTTGTTGGAAAGCAACGAAGATTCCGGCGCCGGAGCTCGCCGGAAAATCCTTGTTTGTCCACCACCATCACATTTTCCTCCGCAAAATGCGGTGGCGCGTCTTATTTCACTCTTATTTCTTCTTAAGCCACTTTTCTGGGTTCTGTTTGCTTCATTTTGTTATTTGGATAAATGGATAATGATCTTGGAATGCTCTGTTTAGGTCGCTTCAAATTCTGGTGAGTCAGTAAAAGAAGCAGTCTTTGGAGAAGAAGAAAGCCTGTACGGCCAAAAAGATCTTTCTTTGAAAGCTGCCCCGGTCGTGCAGATGAATTGTCAGGGCGGTGACACGGATGACAAGACTCTTTCGCCTAGGTTTAATTTCAATTTCCTATTACTACGAATTGTGGTTTTTATCTAATTCCTTTTGTTATTGATGGGCTTGGATATATAATCAATTTATTAATTTATATCTTTTAAACAGTGATGCAATGGTAATTGGGTTTTCAAAAGGAATGATATTGATGGACTCTCTCTAATATTTCTTTCAGTTTAGGATAGTTCATCTTTGATGTGAAGCACTGTGCTATTATCTTTACCTTCCGTTGATCTATGGAAATTGCATTGACCTATAGAATGTTAAGTGGTGAGAGTTTGGCTTTGTACATTGAGTGGATATTGCTCTAACGCGGATAATATAGTCAAGGCAAACAGTTAACAACTTGCTTGTTTGATATATATGCAAATATATTATATTTCTATTTGTGAATAGGTGTGCTAATTGTGTTCAATTTAGATTTACATTGAAAACTTATAGTTGTATACTCTTGTTTGTTTTCTTCAGTTTAGGCTCTCCACGGGAGTATTCAAAATTGCCTGGCAGAAGTCAATATGAAACAAATGAGCTGGGTGGGCAAATGACAATTTTTTACTGTGGAAAGATCAATGTGTACGATAGTGTACCACTTGCTAAGGTAATGAAGCTTCCTCTTTCTGTGGATATATACCTGGAGAACAATAGTGGCATGTTGGCCTTCTTCCAATGTATCCAAATATGGGTTTGCAGGCACGAGCAATCATGCACCTGGCAGCTTCTCCTATTGATTTTCCTCAGGGCAATCTTTGTAATCAAAATGGTGCCTTTAGTTCCTTTCTGGGTCATGTACAAGAAGCCGAAGCCAAAAATGACCTTATTTCATCTATTGCTTTGAGCTTGAATTCTCATACCATGCACACTGGTTAGTGTCTTCAAATGGATAAATGAATTGCTCTATTTGGCTATTGCGATTATCAAACATCTATGCTGCAATTGAACTGTAGCAGCATTTAAGTTAATGGAAAAGAGAACACAGACATTGGTTGTTACTGATGTTTGGACTGGATTGCCATTTCTTTTTGCACTTGAAACATATGTCTTTGTTATCTTTATAGAAGGAAACTAACGTTTCATCTCTTTTTAATAATTTCCACTAGGCATGCTTTTTGTAGGTTGTATAACTTCCTTTCAATCGTATATGTATTAAGAGATCATATATGTATTAAGAGCTAGATGCTGTGTATAAGTGTTTTAGATATACTAAACAGAAAATAGACTATTAGCATGACAGTGGCACATGAATGCTGAGATTTAGTTAATTCCAATAACATTTCCTGGTTGACAGTTTTCCCTTCTTTATTTTTCTTTTTAATTTTTAATCTTATTGCTGAATTTAGTAACTTGTTGACAATTTAGTGGTTGTGATTACAATTTGCCTTCACAGAGAAGATGACAGAATATCAGCAGCAGTTTAGTAGGGGAAAAACAAACATTAGTCGTGATTCTGGTATGGTATTTTCTTTTCTTCATTTATTGTTCTGATTTAGTGTTCTATAATATGCAAATGCTTCATAACTTTTGTTTCTTAGTGTAAAAATTCTCTACATAAATAATAGAAATTGAGTTTTGAATTTCATTGGCAATATTTTGCAGCCAAATGATAGGGTCTAGACGAGCAGTCCATTATCATG
Source organism: Gossypium hirsutum (assembly GCF_007990345.1). Taxonomy (NCBI): domain Eukaryota; kingdom Viridiplantae; phylum Streptophyta; class Magnoliopsida; order Malvales; family Malvaceae; genus Gossypium; species Gossypium hirsutum. The sequence goes on from NC_053433.1 coordinate 42,075,588, forward strand.
ATATTATAATTAATTCAAATGTGGAGAGATTGCCAAGGAGATAAAACTCTATGTTTTTATCTACCATAAACTTTACCTATTGGCTGAGCTATTATATACTTGGTTATAGATAAAACTTGAGAAGAATGCACATGTCCAAAGATTTGCTACCAAGATACATAGAGACTGATCCTAACTTATATGTCATCATTAAAAAGCTTAGTTCTGTTGTTCTAGAGTTTAGTTCCCACCTTTTTATTTATGCAACATGTAAAATAAAGTTCTTGATCATGTTAGTTTTTTTCACTAAATAAACTCTAGAAAAGCATATCCAAATGGCTCCTCGAAAATGTCAGCGCCTTGGGGTCTTCATGATACTTTATTGATGATTGGGCCATTGAGAAAGTAAAAATTATTTTTTACTGCTTGATAATATACCATTATTGGCTCTTTATTTCCTGTTGTAACACTTGTTGCTCGGTCTAAAGATGTAGATGGACAGGTGAGCAGAAAAGTATCATTGCAGCGATATCTTGAAAAGCGAAAAGACAGGTATCTATACCAGCTAAGATATCGTTTGCTGAATTTACTTGTAATCTCAATTTACAAACCAGCAGAGCTATATCATTTTGCACAATTTGGTATCTGAATAAAAAGAAAAAAAATTACAATTAAGTATCCAAAATTTACTTCCGTCACTTGCTAGTCTATGACTATAAATGTTTTAAAGACATGCTAGTTTTTTGAACAGTATAAAAATGCGAGACATGGTAATTTTATTCGTTCAGCATTTTTAAAATATTTTATTTTAAAAATGATTTTTTTATCTTAGTTTCACTCTTTTGAATTAGAAAACATAACAAATTTAATTTCTATTTTGGATTAAACTATTTTAATTCTTTGAATTTTTGAAAAGAAAATTAAAAGAGGAGAATCAGGAAAAAAGAAGGAATTAGAGAGAGAGAGAGAGAGAGAGAGAGAGAGAGAAGGGGAGAGAAGGGGAAAGGGTGCTGGCCAGCCCAAGGTATTCTTGCCCTCTATCTTCCTCATTTTTCTCTTCCGCTTTTCTTCCCCAGCCTGCCGCCAATCTTGTTATCTCGAAGCAGACCCATGGCAGATTGGTCCTTTCTCTCTTTTTTTCCCTAGAATTTTTATTGATTTTATAATTCTAAGTTTTTAGCTTATTATTTTGAAATTTGAAAAATAGTTTGTTGACCTTGAAATGCTGATATGGCATTGATTTTGGCAGACGACCTTCTATTATTAGACCTACGTTGGCATTATGTAATGATGTTAGCCACTTGAGTAACTTGACAGATACACATTTGGGTACTTAACTGAGAATTTTTTTTCTTTAGGTCCCAAATCACGAAAGGGGTATACTTCAACCACCTATTCATGCCCTTAGAATATATTTCTGGATTACATGTATTAACCCTTAGAATATATTTTTGGATTATTCTTCTGTTAGGGGAAGATTCTTTAAAGGCAGGAAAAATGCAGGACAAACTTTGTCTAGCTCGGAGATGTACCTGAACCATCAGATAAGAGCTAACTACTTAAATGGACAAACAAATCGGAGCAGAACAAGTTCTCCACCACAGTCTGGAATGCCACATGCATTTTATAGCTCAGCTGACAACCAAGAGCTTGTGAATTTTTCTGTAGATCTCAATGATGAAGGTAAGTTTTGAAGTAATCTTTACATTTTTGTATGATGTAAAGATGCTACGTAGTTTGCAGTCACACCTAGTACTGCACTATACTTGATGTTTAATCATATAATCGTGTAAATGTCTGGTTCTTGTAAAAATTGTGGCTGAAGGATGCCCATATTAACACACGCACACGCACATGCACACAGACATATATGATATTGTATAGTTGCTGTGGGGCAGTTTTGATGATCTTTTTTCAAACAAAAACAAAAAAGGTTTTGACTCTCTGTCTGGGCAAATAGATGAGCCACGTTTCTGAAGAATAATCCAATAATTTTGCAAGTGTTAAAATTCTGTTAGATTTTAAGTTACAACCGGCTATACCATAGTTTATTTTGGGGTTCTATTTGGGGTATGTCTCTAACATATTTCTTTGATTTGGATAATGTTTATATCTTCTAATTGCTCATTAATTATTCACATAGTTACTCTCCAGTTAGCCTTTAGAGTATGGGCGGAAGAATCTTACTGTGGTATGATTTCCATGCAGGTGGTCAAGAACATTGAAATTCAGTCTTTTATGCATCAAAAGTACATTCATTGGGATTTGAGTGAAGAGATGCGTTCTTTAGGTGCATTACCCACAGCGGACGTAGGAGAGGAAAAAGTAACTGGAGAGGGCCTTTGACATGCCTGCATATGTATATAAATATATAAATAATATTTATATATCATGATTTGGCTTGTATGGGTCGAGTTCCTTACTCGGACAGACTCTTGTTTTGAGTGGTATGATGAAGTTGCACAATTTTCTGATCAAATTTTGCAAAGCTGAGCGACCGTGTTCGGGAATTTCTTGTTTCTGATATTAGGATCTCTACGTCTTTGCTTTGAGGTATAGGGAGCCACATGTAGCGGCAAGCAATGCTTTCCTTTGCTTTAACCTTGATATGTAAATTTTGTACTAATTATAGCTTATTGGGGCGGGTGAACTAGCTCTTTTCCTATCAAGGGGTTTATATGTATCGTGTTTATTACCTTCAATTCACTTCTACTTGGCTATGCCCAAATGATTCCTTGTAAAAACTTTTTTTTTTGAACTTCCCAATTCATTTTCTTTTTTAAACAATAGCATAAATATAAATAAAATAAAAACTATTAAATGTCTCAAAGTCTCAAACACTAATACTACGGTAGTGTTAATTAATAACTATATATGAAGGTTGAGCACATGCGATATTTTGTGTTATTCTTTTTGAGGGATCTTGTGTTAATTTTTGAAAGCTATGTATGAAGGTTGATTCTTGAATACTCATACAGTATGTTGTGTTAATCTATAGCTACTTAAGATTTTGTTTTTCTGAAAGCTATATATGAAGGTTGAATCTTGAATCCTGGGGATTCGATCGTTTAATTGTTAAATATTTATGTATTTCCGTCTTACTTTGTTCAGTAGTGAAGGAGAAAATGACTTCACGCTAATGGCTTCATGAAAAGTTGGCATTAGGTATGTAAGAAATTAATAGGGTATATTAGTTGCTCAACGTGTTATTTGTCTACGTGTTATTTGTCTATTTGTCTGAGCTCTTTTTCTCGGGGTATTGTGATTATGTTTGATTTTATATGAAAACATTGATGGTGTGATTGTTTCATGAAAAATGTTTATTCAATTTAATAATTTCATGTTATTCTCATTTTGAAGAGCTTACTCCAACGATTTTTAATCACATTTTCTTATTGTACAAATGACACTTTAATGTCAAAATTTTCTTCATATACTTTGTTAGAATTAAATGACCCGAATCTTTATTTAAATAAAATACAGTGATAACATAAAATACAAGTAAAATCCATATAGAACTACACTTCTTTTATTTTATTTTAGAATTAAACCTTATTAAACTCTATCTATTTTATTTTGATTAGAATAAGGTGTTTCAATCTTACTAGAATATGGCTTTACAAGCCTATAAATAGACATAGTCTATTCCTCTTGTAATTATTCAAATTCTACATAGTGAATTTTCTTCTCCTCTGCCCGTGGTTTTTTTTCCCGAAAGGGTTTCCACGTAAAATCTGTGTTATTTTATTTTATTTTATTTTCACAAATTGGTATCAGAGCTTCTGGGTAATTCATCTCGATCACGGTAATAGCGTATTTGAAGTATGAAATTTCGCTGTTGGATTGCAACACCAGATTTGCGTTCTGGCAGATTAAGATGCAAGCAGTTCTTGTGCAAATGGATCTGGAGGATGCCCTGCTAGGGATAGATAAGATGCCTTCGACATTAACAGATGAAGAGAATAAGCGTAAGGATCGAAAGGCATTAACACAATTACATCTGCATTTGTCCAACGAAATTTTGCAGGATGTGATGAAGGAGAATACCACCGCTGCATTATGGAAGAGGCTGGAACAAATATGTATGCCAAAAACTCTACCAAGCAAGTTGCATATGAAGCAGCGTCTTTATGCTCATCGTTTGGAGGAAGGTGCATCTGTACACGAACACTTAACAGTGTTTAAAGAAATTCTCTCAAATTTGGAGGCCATGGAGGTTTAGTATGATAAGGAAGATCTAGGGTTGATTCTACTTTGTTCGTTGCCCCCATCTTATTCAACCTTTAGAGACACGATTTTATATAGCCGCGAGTCTCTCACAGTTGATGAGATTTATGATTCTTTGACCTCGTATGATAAGATGAAGCATCTTATGATTAAACACGACTCTTAAGGAGAGGGTCTCATTGTTTGTGGGAGACAAGATCAGAATGCTGATGATGATTGTGGAAGGACATAGGAACAGAATCCTCGCGATAAATCTAAGGGTAGATCGAAGTCTTCAAACAGAGGTAAAACTTGTAACTTCTGCAAGAAGAAAGGGCACATTAAATCTGAGAGCTATAAGCTATAGAACAAGATTAAAAGAGAGGATGCGAATCAAAAGTGAAAACAACCAAAAAATTTTGATGAAGCTGATTTTGTAGAAGACTACAGCGATGGTGATCTTCTAGTCGCTTCTGTCAACAATTCTAAAGTGAGCGAGGAGTGGATACTTGATTCAGGCTACACCTTCCACATGAGTCCAAATCAGGATTGGTTTACAACTTACGAAACAGTGTCTGAAGGTGTTGTTTTGATAGGAAATAATGCTTCATGTAAAATCGTAGGTGTTGGACCAATTAAAGTTAAGATGTTTGATAGAGTTGTCAGAGCACTTAGTGACGTATGACATGTTCCAGAATTGAAGAGAAATTTAATTTCATTGAGTACTCTTGATTCAAAAGGGTACAGATACACAACTAAAAATGGAGTTTTAAAGATTTCCAAAGGTTTCCTTATTGTGATGAAAGGACAGAGAAAGACTACCAAGTTATATATTTTGCAGTGTTCTACTGTTACTGGTGATGCAGCTGTCGCTTCCTCTTCCTTGTTAGATGCTGATATTACTAAACTTTGGCATATGTGCCTCGGGCATATGAGTGAGAATGACATGGTAAAATTGAGCAAAAGAGGACTTTTTGATAGGTAAGAAATTTGCAAACTGAAGTTCTTTGAGCACTATGTTTTTGGGAAGCAAAAGAGAGTTCGATTCACCAGACGAATCCATAACATGAAGGGAATGTTAGAGTATATTCATTCTGATCTGTGGGGGCCATCTAGAGTGCCTTCAAGAGGTGGAACTAAATATATGCTAACTTTTATTGATGATTTTTCTACACAAGTTTAGGCGTTCTTCCTTAAGAAAAAAAGCGATGTGCTTTCTGCATTTAAGTCTTGGAAAATTATGATTGAAAAACAAATGGGAAAACAAATAAAATACCTCTGTACAGATAATGGTTGTAACATCCAAAAATAGGGCCTAAATAGAATAGTGGTTGTGAAACCACGAATTCGAGATAGAAAAGTTTATTCTGATTTATTTATATAATTTACCTAGTGATTAGATGCATGTGTTAGAGTATCGATGAAAAAATTTATAGATAGCATGCTTAATTTACCTACTAGAGCTTAATTGCAAAAGTTGATAACTATGAGTTTTAGATGCTAAAGGATTAAATTGAAGAGTATAATTGAAGTAGAGGTCCCTAAATGGTTAGACCATTAGGTTTTCATGGAAAAAAATGGACATACATAGATAAAAATAACTAAAGTTTTAATGAAGGGTATTTTAGTCATTTGGTAATTAAAAGATTAAAAAAGGGAAAAAGATGGCAAATTGTGTCCATCTTCTTCATTAGGCTGAAATTTCAAGGGTTTTTCATAGCTAGGGTTTTTTCAAGCTTCCAAGCTTCATAGTAAGTGATTCCAAGCCCCGTTTTTAATGTTTTTTACGTTTTTCAAGTCCCGGTAACTTAATTTAGCTTATTCTAGCAATAATTTAACCTAGGGTTCATATTTGGAAAAATACCCATAGGTGAAATGTGTTTATTTTGATGTTTTATGGTAGAATATGAAGCTTGAAATTATGTTAAACGACTTAAGCTAAGCGATTTTAAGCGAAGACGAGTAAAACGACATAATCGGTAAAAATACCTAATGGTCATAAGTACATGTTAGAGTGGGAATTTGATGTTTTTGTAGGTAAATAAATGATCAGCATGTCATAAAACATAAGAATTAGGGATAAAGTTTCATTTCCGAGCCTCAGGGAAAAAGTGTAAATATGCAAAAGTTTAGGGGTAAAATTGTAATTTTTCCAAAGTTAGAGTTAAGGACTGTTTTGATAAATGTGAATATTAAATAATTTAGATCAAGAAGAATGAAATTCGAGGTTAGACAGAGGAAGGAAAAATGTTGAGGACTAAATCAAAATATTTGATCGTATTTTGTATCGAGGTAAGTTTGCGATAAATAAATGCAGTGTTTTATTATTTATAATTAATGATGTTATTTTTCAACATTTATATATCTATTTTGTAAATTTATTCCATGATGATTCAAGTAAGAATTGACAGAGAAATGATACTTAAAAGTTTCGGTTGAAGCTTAGGAATGTGTAGGATACAAATGTTATGACATTAGGGTTTAAGGATACAAAGTAAGACCATGCCAATGCATGGCATTGGTAAGTTTTACAAGGCAAGGAAATCATGTAAGACCATGTCAAGACATGGCATTGATAAACTACTATAAGGCAAACATCCCATGTAAGACCATGCCAAGGCATGACAATGGTGAGTTCATAAGGCAAGGATACCACGTAAGACCATGTCAAGACATGGCAATGGTAAGTTTAAAAAGGAAAGGTACCCGTGTATCCTTAGTATTTCAAATGGTTCAAAGAAAGATTTAAAGGGTGTACCAAAGGGACGGTAAGATAAGTCCATGTTCGAAAGGTTCAGGTTATCTTGATAATTCATTTAGAATGTTGTTATTTATTTACATGCAAACTTACTAAGCTTTATGCTTACTCCCTTTCTTTTCTATCCTTTTTATAGTATCTCAAAGCCAACTTGGAAAATCTTAAGGACGTTGGAGATCGCCTCACACTATCAACGAGCTATCTCGGTATCTTGTGACTAGAAATACTTTAAGTTATGGCATGTATAGGGACTTGGCTATTCTGTGTGTATGTCCTTATGATATGATTAAAGAATGGCATGTGAATACTTGGTAATGATTAGCTTATGATATAGCTAAATAAGAACATGTTTTGGTATTATGTATGCCTAAATGAGGTTTGATGCAAAGAAATTATGAAGGAGTAAGAGTTGGCCATGGAACAGTTAGGAAACAACAACAGCGATGTGGATTTGAAAAATCACTAAAAATTGTAGAAATGGAATTAAATGGGTAATGAGATATAGAATTAAATATTATTGAGTCTATTTTCTTAAAAAAGAAAAAGAGCAAGCAAAGGAAGTCTATATTATGAGATATTTAAATTTTTATAAGACTGGTTCAGATTGACTTTGTGATCCCCTGTTCCAACTTTATAAAATCACTAGAAATTGTACAAAAAGAATTATAAGTCATAGTTTATATTTCTAGATTACTTAGTGAGTCTATTTGCATTATAAATAAACAGAAACATTATATAAATTTTTTATAATGAGATAATTAATTTTTAGTGAAGAGAGGTCAGGTCTGCTGAACTGCAAAATAGGGGAACATTTAATGAATAAAATGTACAAATTGGCCAAACTAAAAATTCTGGAAAAATTATGGTAAGAGGATATATGAGTCTGGTTTCAGGGAAAGTTTACGGATTTAAATATTGTGTTTTTTAACTTGAATTATAATTAATTTAGTGACTATTACGCAGATAGACAGTTTTATTATAAATAGTGAAAGAAATTGTTTTGATTTATGTAAGTAATTGGAAAATTTTTTAATGTTCCAGGTTTGGTCCCGAACCGTACCAATTGCATGTTTTAGGGTCTCGAAGGCCCTTTTAGGGATTTATTGGATGAATGCGAGCGAATAAATTTTTAAAAAAATTTATGCCCTGAACAAGTAAGATAAGTCTGGTAACGCCTCATGCTCGACTCCGGTGACGGTCTCGGGTATAGGGTGTTACATTTATTGGTATCAGAGCAAGAGTTTAGTCGGTTCTTGGAATATTCAATACGAGTAAGAGTCTAGCTATACATGCCATACTTATATTTTGATAGTGTGACGACTCCCGACCATTTTAAAATTTTTTTCTTTTATAGTTATGGATCCCGAATGAGTTGGTGCAAATGATGTAGAAAGTAACGCGCCCGCTCCCACAAAAGGGACAGTGCCACCAGATAGTAGTGAAAGGTCCGTTATAGCTAGTCAGAGAGGAGGGGCTCGAGAAGCCTTCTTCCAAGCTATGAATGAATGGTTTGTTGAGTTCGTTCGTATGAATCTGGCCGTTAGAACTCCACCCCCTCATGACCCTCAGACTACCTATGTAGCTTACCCAGTCACAGATACAGTTAGAAGAGAGAAGCCACTAGTTGATAAAAGTAGGAAACAAGGGGCCAAAGAGTTTCGGGCTACTAAAGATGACGATACAGAGAAAACTGAATTTTGGCTCGAGAATACTATCAGGGTCTTTGATGAGTTATCCTGCACACTTGAAGAGTGCATGAAGTGTGTTGTATCACTTTTAAGAGACTCGACCTACCATTGGTGGAAGATACTTGTGTCAGTAGTACCAAAAAAGAGGGTTACTTGGGATTTCTTTCAGGAGGAGTTCCGTAAGAAATACATTAGTCAGAGGTTCATCGACCAGAAAAGAAAAGAATTCCTTGAACTAAAGCAGGGTAAGATGACAGTGACAAAATATGAACGTGAATTTGTCAAATTTAACAATTATGCTCGAGAGTGTGTGTCTACTGAAGCTATTATTTGCAAGAGATTTGAAGATGGGCTCAATGATGATATTTGACTATCAGTCAGTGTTTTAAAAATAAAAGAGTTTGTTATTTTAGTTGAAAGAGCTTGTAAGGCAGAGGAGGTGCTGAAAGGAAAGGGCAAAGCTGAAATTGAAATGCAAGACACGAAGAAAAGATAGATGAGCAAGTCGTTTCAGTCTACATCCAAGAGGCCTAGAGAGTTCTCTACGAGATCTAATTTTTCAGCAAGGTATTCTAGCCGAAATAGAGGTAGAAGATTTATGGGTTAGAAAGCTCAGACCACTTCAATTGTGAGTGTTGGTAGTATTCAACCTGATAGACCCGAGTGTCCTCAATATGGTCGACGTCATCCAAGTCAATGTTGAGCAACTGAGATTGGTTGTTTCTGATATGGTGCATCGGATCATTTCATTCGGGAGTGTCCTGAGATGGTTAAAAGAGAAGTAATACCGAGTGTAAGATCAGACAATGCCTCCGTTAGAGGCAGACCTCAGAGAAGTTCGGGAATAGGGGCAGGTAGAGGTGCATCTAGAGATTTAGCAACGAGACCAGATGTTTGAACACCTGCAAGGACATATGCTATCCGTGCTCGTGAAGAGGCATCCTCCCCCAATGTAATTACGGGTACATTTTCTCTTCATGATGTTAATGTTATTGCTTTGATTGATCCGGGTTCGACCCATTCCTATGTTTGCATGAAAATTGATGCCTAGTATGAATATGTCCATAGACTCTACGGGATTTGTGATTAAAGTATCGAATCCATTGGGTCAGTATGTATTAATAGACAAAGTATGTAAAAATTTCCCTTTGATGATTAGAGGTTACTGTTTTCAAGCTGATCTCATGCTATTGCCATTTGATGAGTTTGATGTGATTCTTGGTATGGATTGGTTGACTGTGCATGATGTGATAGTGAATTGTGGAAAGAAATTCATTGAGTTGAAATGCGAAAATAGTGAAATTCTTCGGGTTAATTCAAATGAGTCAGATAGTTCAATTGCCATGATTTCTATTATGTCTGCTTAGAAATGCTTGAGAAAAGGATATGAAACTTATCTTGCTTTTGTGTTGAATACTAAAGATCTAGAGTTGAAAATTGAATCAGTGCCTATGGTATGTGAGTTTTCTGATGTGTTTCCGGAAGAACTACCAGGTTTGCCTCCTATCAGAGAAGTTGAGTTTGGTATTGAATTGGTTTCGGGTACAACACCCATTTCTGTTGCTCCTTATAGAATGGCTCCAATGGAATTGAGAGAATTGAAAGTTCAGTTGCAGGAACTAATAGAGAAAGGCTTTCCAAGACGTAGTTGTTCACCATGAGGTGCACCAATGCTCTTTGTGAGAAAGAAAGATGGTTCGATGAGATTGTGCATAGATTATCGGTAGCTTAACAAGATGACTATTAAGAACAAGTATCCACTGCCTATAATTGATGATTTTTTTGATCAATTGAAGGGATCTACTATGTTCTCCAAGATAGATTTGAGATCCAGATATTATTAGTTACGAGTTAAAGAGTCAGATGTTCCTAAAACTACTTTCCGGACTAGGTATGGCCATTATGAGTTCCTTGTGATGCCATTTGGCTTGACTAATACTCCTGCCATTTTCATGGACTTAATGAATTAGATTTCCAGACCTTACTTGGATAAATTTGTAGTTGTGTTCATTGATGATATCTTGATTTATTCTCATGATAAGATTGAGCATCCAGAGCATTTGAGAACAGTTTTACAGACTTTGAGAGATAATCAACTTTATGCCAAGTTTAGCAAAAGTGAGTTCTAGTTACGGGAAGTTGGTTTTCTTGGACATATAGTCTCAGGTGAAGGTATTAGAGTTGATACGAGCAAGATTTCAGCTATTGTTGATTGGAAGCCTCCCAGGAATGTATTAGAGCTCAGAAGTATTCTTGGTCCCGCAGGTTATTATAGATGAATGTAGAGGGAATTTCCATGATAGATACTCCATTGACAAGATTGCTACAGAAAGATGGCAAGTTTGAATGGACTGAAAAGTGTCAGCCGAGTTTTGACAAGTTAAAGGCATTGTTGACTGAAGCTCCTGTCTTAGTACAATTAGAACTGATTAAAGAGTTTGTGATTTACAGTAATGCTTCCTTGAATGGACTAGGCTGTGTACTTATACAGGAAGGAAAGGTAATTGCTTATGCCTCTAGACAGCTAAAGCCACATGAGAAAAATTATCTGATACATGATTTAGAACTAGTTGCCATTGTATTTGCGTTGAAAATCTGGAGACATCACTTGTATGGGGAGAAGTGACAAATATTTACTGATCATAAAAGTTTGAAATACTTGATGACTTAAAAAGATTTGAACTTGAGGCAAAAAAGATGGCTAGAGTTGACTAATGATTATGAACTAGCGATCGATTATCACCCGGGTAAGGCAAATTTAGTTGCTGATGCTTTGAGAAGAAAATCTTTATTTGCATTAAGAGCTTTGAACACTAGTTTAACCTTATCGGATGATGGTTCTATCTCAGCCGAATTAAGAGCTAAGCCAATGTTTGTTGAAGAGATTTTTGAAGTTCAGAAAGATGACAGTGTGTTGCAAGCCAAAAGAGCTCAGTGTGAGTCGGGTATAGAGTCAGATTTTCAGATCAGTTCTGATGGTTGTTTAATGTTCAGAAATCAGATATGTATACCAAAGAATGATGAGCTAATTCAAAAGATTTTAGAGGAAGCACATAGCAATTCCTTATCTATTCATCCAGGTAGTACAAAGATGTATAATGATTTGAAGAAAATGTATTGGTAGGTAGGAATGAAGAGAAATATCTCAGAGTTTGTTTCTAGATGCTTGATCTGTCAGTAGGTAAAAGTCGAACATCAGGTACCTTCAGGTTTATTGTAGCCTGTGTTAGTTCCAGAGTGGAAATGGGATCGAGTTTCCATGGATTTTGTAACAGGATTGTCGTTGACACCGAGAAAGAAAGATGTAGCATGGGTTGTGATTGATAAGCTAACAAATTCACTTATTTTATTCCAGTTTGTATGGATTATTCACTTGACAAGTTGGCCGAGTTGTATATTTTAGAGGTAGTTAGACTACATGGAGTACCATTATCGATTATTTCAGATAGAGACCCGAGATTCACTTCGCGATGTTGGAAGAAGTTACAGGAAGCTTTAGGCACAAAGTTGAGTTTTAGTACAGCTTTCTATCCTCAGACCGATGGTCAGTCAGAGAGAGTTATTCAGATACTTGAGGATATGCTCAGATGTTGTGTCTTAGAATTTTAAGGTAGTTGGGAGAAATATTTACTGTTGGTAGAGTTTGCTTATAATAATAGTTACCAGTCGAGTTTGAAAATGGCACCTTATGAAGCTTTGTATGGACGTAAATGTCGTACACCTTTGTATTGGACAGAGCTTAAAGAAAATCAGATTTACGGGGTTGATTTAGTTAAAGAAACTGAAGAGAAAGTGAAAGTTATCAGAGATTGCTCGAAAGCAGCTTCAAATAGACAGAAGTCTTATGCAGACTTGAAAAGAAAAGAGATTGAGTATCAAGTTGGTGAAAAAGTGTTCTTGAAAGTATCCCCGTGGAAGAAAGTCTTTAGATTTGGCAAGAAAGGCAAACTAAGTCCACGTTTTATTGGACCGTTTGAGGTGACTGAAAGAGTTGGACCATTAGCATATCAGTTAGCTTTGCCGCCAGAGTTAGAGAAGATTCATGATGTGTTCCATGTGTCCATTTTAATTCATTACCATTCTAATCCTTCACATGTGATTTCACAGACAGAGGTTGAGATTCAGCAAGATATGAATTATGGTGAAGAACCGGTAAAAATTTTAGCTGAGAGGTCAAGCAACTAAGGAACAAAAGTATTGCACTTGTGAAAGTATTATGGAATAGGCATGGGGTAGATGAGGCTACATGAGAGCTTGAAGAGGTTATGCAAAAATAGTATCCAAATCTTTTCACAGGTAAGATTTTCAAGGACGAAAATCCCTAAAGAGGGGAGAAATGTAACATCTTAAAATAGGGCCTAAAAGGAATAGTGGTTACAAAACCATGAATTTGAGATAGAAAAGTTCATTCTGATTAACTTTTATAATTTATCGAGTGATTAGATGCATGTGTTAGAGTATCGATGAAAAATTTTATAGATAGCATGCTTAATTTACCTACTAAGGCTTAATTGAAAAAGTTGATAAATATGAGTTTTAGATGCTAAAGTATTAAATTGAAGAGTGTAATTGAAGTAGAGGTCCTTAAATGGCAATTAGACCATTAGGTTTTCATGGACAAAAATGGACATACATAGATAAAAATAACTAAAGTTTTAATGAATGGTATTTTAGTCATTTGGTAATTAAAAGATTAAAAAAGGGAAAAAGATGGAAAAATGTTCCCATCTTCTTCATTAGGCCGAAATTTCAAGGGTTCTTCATAGCTAGGGTTTTGTCAAGCTTCCAAGCTTCATAGTAAGTGATTCCAAGCACCGTTTTTAATGTTCTTTACGTTTTTGAAGTCCCGGTAACTTAATTTATCTTATTCTAGCAATAATTTAATCTAGGCTTCATATTTGGAAAAATACCCATAGGTGAAATGTGTAATATGAAGCTTGAAATTATGTTAAACGACTTGAGCTAAGCGATTTTAAGCGAAAACGAGTAAAACGATATAATCGGTAAAAATACCTAATAGTCATAAGTACATGTTAGAGTGGGAATTTGATGTTGCTGTAGGTAAATAAATGATCAGCGTGTCATAAAACATAAGAATTAGGGATAAAGTTTGATTTCCGAGCCTTGGGGCAAAAGTGTAAATATGTAAAAGTTTAGGGGCAAAATCATAATTTTGCCAAAGTTAGAGTTAAGGACTGTTTTGATAAATGTGAATATTAAATAAGTTAAATTTGCTATTATAGATCAAGAAGAATGAAATTCTGAGTTAGACCGAGGAAAGAAAAAGACTGAGGACTAAATCAAAATATTTGATCGTATTTTGTATCGAGGTAAGTTTGCGGTAAATAAATGCAGTTTTTATTATTTATAATTAATGATGTTATTTTTCAACATCTATATATTTATTTTGTAAATTTATTCCTTGATGATTCAAGTAAGAATTGATGGAGAAATGATACTTAAAATTCCGGTTGAACCTTAGGAATGTGTAGTAGACAAATGTCATGACATTAGGGTTTAAGGATACCAAGTAAGTCCATGCCAAGGCATGGCATTGGTAAGTTTTACAAGGCAAGGAAATCATGTAAGACCATGTCAAGACATGGCATTGATAAACTACTATAAGGCAAATATCCCATGTAAGACCATGCCAAGGCATGGCAATGGTAAGTTCATAAGGCAAGGACACCACGTAAGACCATGTCAAGACATGGCAATGGTAAGTTTAAAAGGAAAGGAACCCATGTAACCTTAGTATTCCAAATGGTTCAAAAAAAAATTTAAAGAGTGTACCAAAGGGAATGTAAGATAAGTCCATGTTCGAAAGGTTCAGTTTATCTTAATAATTCATTTAGAATGTTGTTATTTATTTACAAGCAAACTTACAAAGCTTTATGCTTACTTTCTTTCTTTTCTCTCCTTTTTATAGTATGTAACACCCCTTACCCATATCCAAGGCCGGAACAGAGTACGAGGCATTACTGGACTTAACAATATACAGAGACAAAAACTGGGCCATAAAATTTCATTTAATTAAAAACTTTTGGAACACATGCATAACAAACAAAGCTAACTATATCATCACATCAAAACATAGGACATGGCACGATTAATTAAACTTATAAACCATAATGTATAAGGACCACATCTCATGATTTTATACGATAACTCAATGCAGACTGATACGTATGGTCAAAATCATAATAAAAATACATATCACAAACCAACTTCCTATACATGCCACTCACTTGATATTTCTAAAATTTGAATTAATTTTCCCAAAAATGATAATTTGATAGTGTGATTTTGCCTCCGACGATCTCCAACCCCGAGCCGACCTGCAAATACTAAAGAAATGGAGAGGATGGGTAAGCTTTACGCTTAGTAAGTTCATATGAAAATAATAAGCAATTACTACCATGCTTTTCAAGATAAAACACTATAATTGTACAATTACACATATTCAGGACAGGCTATTTTCTGGAGTCCCGGTGTTAAAAAAAATCATATCTCAAGTTACAAAACTCAAAATCCAATTCTGTAAATTTTTTATGAAACTAGACTCATATGTATACTTACTAATTTTTTTTCAAGAATTTTTGGTTGGGCCATTTAGTACAGTTTATTAGTTAAAGTCTCCCCTGTTTTAGGGTATGATTACTCTGACCCCTGTGCACTACGAACCGAATTTCTCCCTGTACAGAATTTCAACGACCATGTTGTTTGTTTCCCTTAAAATTAGATTCAATAAGGAATCCATACATGTATGGTATGGCTCTCAATAATTTTTGAACAATTTATGGTGAATTTTCAAAGTCATGCACTGCTGCTGTCTAATACCATTTTACTACTAAAGTTCACTTTTACACAATTTCACTTAATCCATTCCATTTTACCGAGGTTCGCTAAAATATTGAGCATATTGCTCATAAATTCAAATAAACATATACTTGCACTTGTTCATCACATAATCACTTTCACATGTATTTTCATTTAATCGATTTCCCGTTGAACTCATAGGAATAATAACAGATACATAATTGCCTACACATTTTCCCATTTCCACACTTGTAGCCGAAGCTATCTGGTACGCATAGCAACCTGCACTTAGTACTACATATGCGACCAACAGTCTGGTACACGTAGTAGCCTGCACTTAGTACTACATGCGTGACTTCACCATCTAATACACGTAGTAGCCTGCACCTAGTAATACACACGTGATCACAGTTTTCGGGTACGCATAGTAGCCTGCACTTAGTACTACACATGCGACCTCACAATAGATCATTCGTATCGTTTTTATTCCGAAGGCTCAATCGGAAAATTCCTCAATTTTCAACATTTTACTAAATTGTCCGTAATTAATTTAAATTCATAATTTACATCAAATAACCATTTGATAGGTAGCCACATTTCATATGATATCAAAATATAATAACATAAAAAGAATCGATAGATTATTTATGTACGAATTTACTCGAAGTGTCGATCTCACTACCCATAGTACCAATTGTACATTCATAGTATAATAAGACACAACTCAAATATCAAATCAGCTTTTAAGAATTTACATAACATATATCACATATTTCACATATCACTTGTCATGTATCTTCATTTTCTTGCATTGCATGTAACATTCTTTCATGTCATATTTCCACATCATAAACACCATTCCATCAACTTTTCCAATATATTAAATCATAAAATATATGCAATAATAGTAAGAAATATAATTCAAACATAACATTGCATTATTATTATCATACGAACTTACCTCGATCCAGAAACAGCAATTTACCATTTTAGTCCATAACCTTGTATTTTCCCGATTTAAGCCCGAATCTCGATTTCCTTCATCTATAATATCACATTTAGCCTAATAATTAGTCACACTATTCATTCGGGTCCAAAAATCATATTTTTAAAACTTTTCATTTTGACCCCTAAACTTTTGCATATTTGCACTTTTGCCTCAAGGTTCGGAAATTAAACTTCATCCTATTTTCTTATGTTTTATGAAATGTTGATCATTTTTCCCTTCTATGGAAACATCAAATTCTCACTCTAACATGTACTTATGACTATTAGGTATTTTTACCGATTAAGCCATTTTGCTCGTTTTCACTTAAAACTGAGTAGCACAAGTTGTCTAACATAATTTAAAACCTCATATTCTATCATAAAACACCAAAATACACAAATTTCACCTATGGGTATTTTTCCAAATATGAACCCTAGGTTGAATTATTGCTAGCATAAGCTAAATCAAGTTATCGGGACTCCAAAAACGTAAAAATCATTAAAAACGAGGCTAGAACGGACTTACAATCGAGCTTGGAATCTTGGAAACCCTAGCCATGGAGTATCCCTTGGTATACACATCCATGGTGAAGAAGATGAGAGCAAAATTGGCTTTTAATTTTGTATTTTAATTCATTTTACCCCTGAATGACCAAAATGCCCTTACTACTAAACTTTCCAAAAATTCCATTCATGTCCAATATTTGTCCATAAACTTTGAAATTGGTCAAATTGCTATTTAAGACCTCCTAATTAATATTTCAAAGCAATTTCATACTAAAAACTTCTAGAATGCAAGTTTTGCAACTTATTCAATTTAGTCCCTAACTTCAAATTAAGCACTTTATGCATAGAATTTCTTCACGAAATTTTCACACAATCATGCAATCATATCATAGACCTCAAATAATCATAAAATAATTATTTCTATCTCGGATTGGTGGTCACAAAACCACTATTCTGATTAGACCCTGATTCGGGATATTACAATTCTCCCCCATTTTAGGGATTTTCGTCCCCGAAAATCTTACCAGAAAAGTGGTTTTCGCTTAGATTCCTCAATTTCATATTCAGTGTTGAAGAAATTTCACTTAGGCGGTGCCTCCTATATATCTCTTTAATTTCTCATATATTTTGAAATTCATTAGCAGAAGTCGATCCTCACTGTACTCTTTTAGTTTGCTACTCACTATCACATTTTCCTCTTTCCGCTACGGAAATAATTCTGATATAACCTCGAAAATAATCCTTTCTTCTAGTTACAAAACAATTCATCATGCCATCCTTTACTTACGTTAATCAAAACCGTCTCAATTGCATTAGCTCAAGTACCAAAATATCTCAATTGAAGACATTAACTATAATTGACTTACTTGAGAGAAGTAATCCACCATACCGATTGAAAATCGCACTTTTATCACTTATACCTTTACTGTTGTCAAACGTTACATGAAAATTAGAAAAATCCCAATACTGAAATCACCACATCACCCAAATCAAATCAGAAGTATAGCCATACTTGACATGATTATCACGAGCTGAAGAATGCACTCCGAACATAAGTCATAGTTGACAAATTATGGAATAAAGATAACAAGAAAACCGAATAAAGAAACCTAAGATAGAAAAACCCAGAATAAAGAAACCCAAGATACGATACTATGCCGGAAAATTGAAAACCAAACTCATAGGAAAATATAGAAGATCCCGATAATTCCTCAGATAAAAGAAATCCAGTAGAAAACATCATTTAGACTCACTGGAATCAAATGCAACAAGAACAATGTATCTTCCCATATATATACAGATCAAATAGAGCATTAAGTAGAAGAAACAGAATCATAGTATCATACATATTCTCTCATCAATTTTTTTTATCAGGCAGAATATAATAGAATGCCCAAAGGAATAGAGCAATATAAATTATAAACCAGTCAAGCTACCAATGCTTTCATTTAACATCAGGATTAGAAAACATCCCCATATAACAAGAATTTCTTTAAAAGATCAATAATCATAGAAATATTTTTGGGAACGGATAAACACATAGAACATCTTAGAAGAAACTGCTAAAATCTGTCCAACCGTAACTGTCACACTCAGATATTACACATTTCAGATATCATTTCCCCAACTATTTCTGCCATCACAAATTTCATATTACTTTTCACTTAAGAAGACTAGTTCTGAATAAATTTTTATTTGCACTTTTCTCGACCTTGTACCTTAGTAATTCGATTTATCAAAATAAATTTCTTCTCTAACTGGAATAGTGCATAACTCCAATAATCCTTATGCCAATCTGATACTTTTCTAGCTTTGACTTTACTTATCAATTCATTCTTCAATCTCTAATCATATTTATAATTATTCTAGCACTGAACTCTTTGGTTTCTCAACCGGAAACTTATTCAGTATAAATCTCATGAAATTCCATTATAAAACACCACTTTGGTAAGGGGAAAGGGGTTGTAGGGCCACTGATTCAACTCTTATATACATATACATGTAACACAGTTTTCTTCATAGCAATCATATCTCAATCATGTTATTCATTTCGAGTAACTGACATTCATATTGATGTAATGCTCACTTTCCAGTTATCTGATTTAGTCAAGTATAATTATGCATGCATCCTATGTTTTCTGGATAGCTTGACTTATCCATTCATCTACTCGAACAAATCATACACATGACATCATATAAGGGTTAAACAAACATAGATATTTATATCACAATCACAACTTTCGTTTCGTGCATCATCATATACATATAATTACAATCACATAATTCAGTCCAAACAATTTAACATAGATAAATTCATTTCATTATAGTCATTTATCTCATAAAAAATATCATTGACATTCATCAACATTCAACGTTCAATCAAGGAAATGACATTTTCATTCATATCATGATATTAGGAACTTTTACTCATACTTCTACGAATTTCTGTTTATCCCGTTCATCTTATCAAGTAAGCCAAGTGCACTACATCATATGAGCATCAAGCAAGTATGAATATTTATCACAACATGACCTTTCATCTCACGTGTTATCACTTATATATATATATCATAAACTTTTATTCATACTTTTCTAAATTGAGACTCATCATAATCGTAATTTTATTCAAACACCTTCGCATCACATTGAACATGAGCAGTGCAGCTTGGTTGGAGAGTACCTCTGTCTAAGCAAGACGGTGCTCATACGTGTCGGGAGACATCACACTATCACGGATCAGTGGCATGTATAGCTGGACTTTTACACATGCTAGGTTAGTCCGAGAACCGACTAAGCCATAGCTCTAATACCACTAAATGTAACACCCCTTACCCGTATCCAAGGCCGAAACAGAGTACGAGGCATTACCAGACTTAACAATACACATAGACGAAAACAGGGCCATAAAATTTCATTTAATTCAAAACTTTTGGAACATATGCATAAGAAACAAAGCTAACTATATCATCACATCAAAACATAGGACATGGCACGATTAATTAAACTTATAAACCATAATGGATAAGGACCAAATCTCATGATTTTAAACGATAACTCAATGCAGACTGATACGTATGGTCAAAATCATAATAAAAATACATATCACAAACCAACTTCCTATACATGCCACTCACTTGATATTTCTAATATTTGAATTAATTTTCTCAAAAATGATAGTTTGATAGTGTGATTTTGCCTCCGAGATCTCCAACCCCGAGCGACTTGCCAATACTAAAGAAATGGAGAGGATGGGTAAGCTTTACGCTTAGTAAGTTCATATGAAAATAATAAGCAATTAATACCATGCTTTTCAAGATAAAACACTATAATTGTACAATTACACATATTCAGGATAGGATATTTTCTAGAGTCCCGGTGTTAAAAAAAATCATATCTCAAGTTACAAAACTCGAAATCCAATTCCGTAAATTTTCTATGAAACTAGACTCATATGTCTACTTACTAATTTTTTTCTAGAATTTTTGGTCGGGCCATTTAGTACAGTTTATTAGTTAAAGTCTCCCCCCTATTTCAGGGTATGACTACTCTGACCCCTGTGCACTACGAACCGAATTTCTCCCTGTACAGAATTCCAACGACCATGCCGTTTGTTTCCCTTAAAATTATATTCAATAAGGAATCCATGCATGTATGGTATGACTTTCAATAATTTTTGTACAATTTATGGTGAATTTCAAAGTCATGCACTGCTGCTGTCTAATACCGTTTTACTACTAAAGTTCACTTTTACACAATTTCACTTAATCCATTCCATTTTACCGAGGTTCACTAAAATATTGAGCATATTGCTCATAAATTCAAAAATAAACATATACTTGCACTTGTTCATCACATAATCACTTTCACATGTATTTTCATTTAATCAATTTCCCGTTGAACTCATCGGAATAATAACAGATACACAATTGCCTGCACATTTTCCCATTTCCACACTTGTAGCCGAAGCTATCTGGTACGCATAGTAGCCTGCACTTAGTACTACACATGCGACCAACAGTCTGGTACACGTAGTAGCCTGCACTTAGTACTACACACGTGACCTCACCATCTAATACACATAGTAGCCTGCACTTAGTACTACACACGTGATCACAGTTTTCGGGTACGCATAGTAGCCTGCACTTAGTACTACACATGCGACCTCACAATAGATCATTCGTATCGTTTTTATTCCGAAGGTTCAATCGAGAAATTCCTCACTTTTCAACATTTTACTAAATTGTCCGTAATCAATTTAAATTCATAATTTACATCAAATAACCATTTGATAGGCAGCCACATTTCATATGATATCAAAATATAATAACATAAAAAGAATCGATAGATTATTTATGTACGAATTTACTCGAAGTGTCGATCTCAGTATCCATAGTGCCAATTGTCCATTCAGTATAATAAGACACAAATCAAATATCAAATCAGCTTTTAAGAATTTACATAACATATATCACATATTTCATATATCACTTGTCATGTATCTTCATTTTCTTGCATTTCATGTAACATTCTTTCATGTCATATTTCCACATCATAAACACCATTCCATCAACTTTTCCAATATATTAAATCATAAAATATATGAAATAATAGTAAGAAATATAATTCAAACATAACATTGCATTATTATTATCATACGAACTTACCTCGATCCAGAAATAGCAATTTACCATTTTAGTCCATAACCTTGTATTTTCCCGATTTAAGCCCGAATCTCGATTTCCTTCATCTATAATATCACATTTAGCCTAATAATTAGTCATATTATTCATACGGGTCCAAAAATCATATTTTTAAAAATTTTTATTTTGACCCCTAGACTTTTTCATATTTGCACTTTTGCCTCAAGGTTCGGAAATGGGTGTTTAAAAGGTTGTTCGTTGTAAATGGGTGTTTAAAAAGAAAGAAGGGACTTCAAGAGTTGAAGAACTCAGATATAAAGCAAGGCTTGTTGCAAAAGGGTTACAATCAAATTTCAGGAGTGGACTTCACAGATGTGTTCTCCCCTATTGTGGAGCACAGTTCGATTTGAGCTTTGCTTGGTATTGTGGCCATGCATGATTTGGAGCTTGAGCAGTTAGATGTAAAAACTGCATTTTTGTATGGATAACTTAAGAAAGACATTTACATGCAACAACCAGAGGGTTTTATAGTCTCAGAAAAAGAGGACTATGTTTGCTTGCTGTGAAAGTCTCTTTACGATTTGAAATAGTCACCAAGACAGTGGTACAAGAGGTTTGGTTCCTTTATGAATACTCATGATTTCCAAAGAAGTAGTTTTGATAGTTGTGTTTACTTTAAGAAAAACAGTGATGGTTTTTTCGTTTATCTACTTCTTTATGCTGATGACATGTTGATAGCAGCAAAAGATAAAGAAGAGATAAGAAAGGTCAAAGCCCAACTAAGTAAAGAATTTGAGATGAAAGATTTGGAACCAGCAAAGAAGATACTTCGTATGGAGATTCTCAGAGATAAAAAAGCAAGTAAATTGTACCTATGTTAAAAGGGGTCCATTGAGAAAGTTCTTTGCAGGTTCAATATGCATAGTGCTAAGCCTGTTAATACTCCTTTAGCGGCCCATTTCAGACTTTCATTAGCTTTGTTTCCACAATCAGATGATGAGATTGAGTACATGTCACATGTTCCATACTCTAATGTAGTGGGATCTCTCATGTATGCTATGATTTGTTCACGTCCAGATTTATCATATGTAGTCAGTGCAGTTAGCAGATACATGGCGAATCCTGGTAAAGAACACTAGAAAGCAGTTCAATGGAATTTAAGATACTTAGGAGGTGCTACTGATGTCTGCTTATAGTTAGGAAGAACTAAAGATAGTGTCATTGGGTATGTTGAAGCTGATTTTGCTGGAGACCTTGATAGAAAAAGATCTCTCACAGGTTATGTCTTTACAATCGGAGGTTGTGCAATCAGTTGGAAAGCCACTTTGCAAACTACAGTCACTTTGTCTACCACTGAAGCTGAGTACATGGCAATTACTGAGGCTTGTAAAGAAGCTATTTGGTTGAAGGGACTCTTTAGTGAACTCAATGAAGACCTTCAAATCAGTACAGTATTTTGTGATAGTCAGAGTGCAATCTTCCTTTCAAAAAATCAAATGTTTCATGAGAGAACAAAACACATTGATGTTCGGTATCATTTTGTTCGTGATATTATTGCTCGTGGTGATATTTGTGAGCAAAATTAGTACTCATGAAAGTCCTGCAGATATGATGACTAAGTCATTTCCTATAACCAAGTTTGAGCATTGCTTAGACTTGGTTGGTGTTCATTGTTGAAGTTAAACCTTTAAGGGGTTTTATGGAAGAGGTGGAAAACTTTTTCATTGAGAGTTCGCGATGAATAACTTGTTCATTGAGAATTTGTGTCAAGGTGGAGATTGTTAGAATTAAATGACCCGAATCCTTATTTAAACAAAATAGAGTGGTAAAATAAAATAAAAGTAAAATCCATATGAAACTACACTTCTTTTATTTTATTTTAGAATAAGG
The DNA here is from genome assembly GCF_007990345.1 of Gossypium hirsutum. Lineage (NCBI taxonomy): Eukaryota > Viridiplantae > Streptophyta > Magnoliopsida > Malvales > Malvaceae > Gossypium > Gossypium hirsutum. The sequence continues at coordinate 42,099,062 of NC_053433.1, forward strand.
TTTTTTAAACCTTATTAAACTTCATCTATTTTATATTGGTTAGAATAAGGCGTTTCAATCTTACTAGAATATGGCTATACAAGCCTATAAATAGACATAGTCTATTCCTCTTGTAATTATTCAAATTCGACATAGTGAATTTTCTTCTCTTCTGCCTGTGGCTTTTTTCCCGGAAGGGTTTCCACGTAAAATCTGTGTGTTCTTTATTTTATTTTATTTTCACATACTTGTTGTTATCATATTATTAAGCACAATACCTATTTATAACCAAATATAAAAAATATTTCACATTTTTGTTGACTCAATATTTTTCTTTAAACATTCTTTGTTTGTAACTAATTTACTTCAACATTCACTATCTTTGTTACAACTTAATAATTTCTCTCACGTATTCAGTTTTAGAGCCCTTGTTAAAGATTTCACTTCATATCTTAGATAGATTAGTTCATATTTTCTAAACATTTACGAGTTCGTAAACTGAATTTATTGTGGACTAAGTTCACTTCTTATTCCCAACATTCCAATCTAACTTAATATATCAAATTTGATTTTATAGCCCTTTGTAGCTTTAGTAAGAATGATTCAAATATGAAAAACTTCATTCAAACACACCAAGGTAATGCACTTGAGGTGCCTCAGCCACACACATCAAAGATCTACATAAAAATTGCACTATAATTGCATATCCTCCAAACACACCAACAACACAAACGTGCTATGCCATAAGGCATCAAAACATAACTCTACACACACATACCCATACAAGTTGCATCTAATTCCTATGACATGCTAATTGTATCTTAGCTAATCTACCAAGCTCATAAGAGATTTCATCTTATTAATCAATTTGATATTTAATAGTTCACATAATTACATATCATAAAATGTTATCATGGTTTCAAAAGGACACAACAAATCTTAAATTTTACACGCATTACATTTTGGTGCTTATTGGCACCCAATCATCACCTATACTCATCCACATGATCACATTGTCACTTAAGTGACCCATATCACCACACAATGCTTCACATGTTTACTTATGCACTTACCAAATCAAATCATTCCACAAATGGCATTAGTCATTCTCTTTTCTTAATTTACATAATTACTTATTAGGTGACCATGTCACCATATCACACACTTTTATACAATTTATCATTTGATACTTCAAATATCAACAAATTAATTCACAAATAAATGCTTATTAAGCGATTCAATTTTCATAACACAACACTACCCATTTCCTTAATTCTTTCTTTTCAAAATAAGTCATATTTCAAATTTCACGTCTACCTTATTTTAAAATGTCATATTAACACATATGTTCGTTTCCAAAAAAAAAAAAAAAGAACATGCCATAACACTTAAGTATTCAAATTCTATTACAAATTTTATTGTCATATATTCTAAGGAAAATTTTAACTAATATTATCATTTTCTTCACAATCATCACAACACATGAAATCATACTTACTCTTATTCCAATATACAATAATTATTTGGCCATTTATTAAACTAATTACCAATTTTCATAATCATTTTAATGAGGGAAGTTAGCAAATCCAACGGCACTTACCTCTTGGATGAACTTAAACACAAAACTAAGCTTTCTAACACTTGAATCCTCTTTTCCCTAGTATGGAAGCTCACCTTCCATCATTTCTTATTCTTTTTATTAAAAGCTTTCTCTCCATAACCCAAGTTTTTTGTCACTAGACCATATAAAACCTAAGCTTTTATGGGGAGATTGATGATGGAAGTATGCTTAGAAGGTGATTTCTCCTTGATTTTGGTAATAACTCAAAGTGGATTGAAGAAATTTGTGTTTAATTTGAAGAAAATGTGAGAAAAATGGAAAGGAAAAACTCTTCCTTCAAGCTTAGGGAGGGTTTCCCTGATAATGGGAAGAAAAATGGTGAATTTTTCTCCTTTTTTTTTAATACATTAAAACTTATCAAGTTAAGGTCAAGTAAAAGCTCAACTTAAAACTCGTGGTCCACATTAAATCACCATGCTTTCATCACATCCAATGGCTCAAAATTAATCTAAAAAAATATAATATCTCTTCAAATAATATTTTAATATAAATTTTACATAAAATGACCAAAAGCCCATATAAGGAAAATTTGCACTTCAGTTACTTTTTACCCATTTATCACACTTCACATTAGACTTAACACTTAACATATTCAAAATTTATAAATCATACTTATACTCTAATATTAATTGAAAAATGATAAGAATTACACTTTTCCCCCTTTTATAGTAAAAATGGTAAAATTGTCATTTGGTTCCTATACTTTTCACTCTTATTCAATTTAGTCCAACAATGGTTTTCATCATACTAATACAGATTTCATTTCATTATCATACCAAATAATCATTATTAACTCACATTTTCTCTACCAGGTGAAATTGCACTTTAGTCATACTTTTTTAAAATTTGTGATTTGGTCATTTTTCCAACTTTTCACATTCACAATTGTGGCATTGATTTCCATCTTCAATGTCAAATTTGTAACACCCCAAACCCGGCCTAGACGTTATGGCCAAATCTGTGATGTCACATTGGAGTGATTTTTGAAAAGCGTAGTTTTAGTAGAAAAGTCCATTTGTGTTAAAATCTCATTTGTGTTCTTTAAGAGAAGTTAACTTATTTGTTCATTTGTTAATTTATAGGTTTGATTATCAAAGCATGAATCACACTAAATCGTTGTTACGCTTTGAAAACATTGTTTGTTGCAGAAGCTTTTAAAACAAGTTGTGTAGCTTGGTAGTTGAAAAGCATTTACTTTTTGGAAAACCCGTATCTTACTGCTAATAGTTATAAGTCAATTTAAATAAGTTCCCAAATGAAAATAAAACTTAAAACAACCTTATTACATAAAATTTATCCAAGTAAAACTACTTTTACCAAAAATCCAAAACGAAACATAAATAGTGGTTTGGCCATCTCCAAGTCCCTCGTAGCACCGACCCGCCTTAGGATTACTTGCATAGATAGGCAGAAAAGGTGAGTTTATGAAAACTCAGTGTGTAAACCAAATTTATCAAACAGTCAAACATACAGTGCTGAACAGTCTGGGCTTAAGCCCATATTGATAGCAATATCAGTGTGGGCCTTAGCCTAATACAGTAACAGTATCAGTGTGGGACTTAGCCAACTTCAGTATAGTATCCAAGATGCATACAAGGTCCTACCCATCCATCCTCTGCACTCCACTCCGTCCAACCTAACACTCCATGTGGGGATAAAATCGACCCACCCATCCCTACACTCCAGAAAATAGTACGGTTGCGGCTCTAATAGTATTTGTAGCAGAGTTGCCAGTAATAGGCTTGTAGCCATTCAGTACACTTCCTCCAATATCATATGTCCCACCCCATGCAATGTAACATAATATAATATACATATATAATTAAGATGGCATGCTCAACACTCATATATCACATAAGGGTATTTCAGTCATTTGCCTCATAAGGGTATAACGGTAATAACACAAATTAGGGTCTAGGTGTACTCATCAACCCAATGTAAGACCACAGTCATCTCGTGTGACCCTTGCACCCTTATCAATTTAAATAGCGATAATGGGCCCAAGGCCAAAATATGGCCTATGTGGGCCCACACACTTGTGTGGCCCAATAAGCCCAAATAATGGCCTTGGCCGTGTAAACAACACAACCGACTCAATAATCTCTACACATCTGTGCAGTTTACCCGTGTGGGGCCCATGAGCTCGTAGGGCCGGCACGGCCCATTTTGGCCCACTGTGGCCAAAAATTAACTTAAGTCCACGAAATCATTCATGGCGGCCTCTTTGATCGAATGCCTACGTTTCGTGCATTCGCCTCACTGTACGAGTGTGCGTACGCTCGTGTAGTGTTAACAGTCGCACATTTTCGGCGTTTGCCAATCTATGATAATAGTAGTGTGATTACACACCTTTTTGCGATAAGTGCGCCTAGGCCGAGCGTTCCCCAAACCTACATTCAATCATGATATTTGTTAGTCAATTTACACTAGGGTTAATCACCCTTCTTAATCCCAACTATCGTAACACCCAATACTTGCCTTAATCAAAGGATACTTGGCCCTGCAAGAACCGTTGATGAAAGCTAGCTTACTCCCTTAATTAAATAACTGCATTGACAACAACCCATTAACAATGACCAAAACAAATGTCACGAGACTAAAATACTGCCTATTGAAAACATAACCCAAAGATAGGAGGAAATAGGCATTCAGCCAACCCGTTCCTAAACAAGTCACACATCCTTTAAACCTCGTAATTGAAAACAACATTACCTTGTTTGAGTAAGGAGTGAAGGGTTTGACTGCTCAGTAATCACTAGCAATATCTTCACTCTCCAAGAAACTAGAGCTCACAAGGAACACCACACCAAGGAAAATGAAGGTAAGAATCGGCAAGAGGGAAAAAGTATTTGGATTTGAGCAATGCAATAAGTACTTACCGACTTGTTTGAAGAAAAACACCAAGCCCAACCAAAAGGGATGGAAAGTTTGGTCCCACAGGCAAAATGGATTGGAACAACTTTGATGAACATGAGAGTCGAAAGAGGGAGATGGTAAATTCGATCAAGGGGGAAAAAGAAAAGAAAGGTGAAGGAAGTATGTGTATTTGGTCAAGAGGGGTAGTGTTGAAGAGGTAGAAAGTAGAAACCACAACCCAAAGTGACACTAGAAGATGATGAAGAAATCGACCAAAGTTTAAAAGAGAGAAAGAGAGAGTAAACAGGGTTCGGGCTAAACAAAGAGTACAATCACGAGAAGGTCAGAAACAAAGAATAGCGGTAGATACTGATTAAGCAATAGACAAAAGGGAGTTCCAAACTGCACCACAAGTGCGAAACAAAAGTACCCGAAGAATACCAAACAAAAATCGACCAGCCAACCAAAAATGCAAAGGAGCCAAAAGAAAAGAAATTCAATTACACATGAAATGAAGAAAAGAACCCTACCCTACACTTCAGCCGAATTCCCTTGTATTTAGAGTCCTTCTACGACACCAACACACCCTTCACTTGCCTCCTCAAATCTCTCCAACAACACATTATCCATATCCATTCAAAACACCTAACTTTTCTCCCCACAACATTCCTATATTTGGTTACAACTCCCCACTCCCCTCGCTACTTTCAACCGCCCAGCAGCATCAGAATCCTACTAACAAACAACCCCTGCACGACACCGTAGTAAAAAAAACACCTCTTGAGGGTAGAGAGACTCAAACCCGAGTCCCTTGCCATAAGTAACATGCCTCTATCCTCTGGATCAACACGCTTTTTATAACATAACCTCCCCTCAATTTAAATAAAAACCCAACATCTAACAGCAAGGGTTTAATTCAGTAAAAACCCAAAAATTTTGCTAAGGCCCAGGTTTGAACCCAGGACTTCTCACACCTCTTAGGACACCCTTAACCATCAAAGCAAGCAAGCCATATGCAACAGAACACACAATTAAATCATTAACAAATTTGGGGCGTTATAACTCTACCCCCTAAAAGAAAATTTCGGCCTTGAAATTTACCTGATCAGAACAAATGAGGGTATTATTATCGCTTCGTCCGAACTATGATTAAGCCATAGCACCTTAACCAATGGAACTGACTTTTTCCTCAAAACTTTCACATCACGGTCTAAAATCTGTACCGACTATTTCTCAAAGGTCAAATCTGGTCTAACCTCAATTTTCTTAGTCAAAACAATGTGTGAAGGATCAGAGCGACATCGTCTCAACATAGAGACGTGGAACATATCATGAATTTGATCCAACTCTAGAGGTAACTCAAGTTGATAGGCAACTGGTTCCAGACGTTTCAATATACGGTAAGGCCCAATGAACCTAGCACTTAGCTTGCCTTTTCGACCAAACCTTAGTACCTTATTCCACGGTGAGACCTTAAGAAACACCAAGTCCCCCATAGAATACTCAATCTCCTTAGCTTCAGATTCGCATATGACTTCTGCCTGTATGATGCCACCTTCAGTCGATCTCGAATCAATCTAACTTTATCCTCAGTATCAGAAATTAATTCAGGACCCAGAACAAGTCGCTCGCCCAACTCCGTCCGACACGTAGGAGTACGAAACCTACGATCGTATAATACCTCGTAAAGTGCCATCTGTATGCTATATTGGTAGCTATTGTTGTATGCAAACTCAGCCAACGAAAAATAATCCTCCCAACTTCCCCGAAAATCAATCACACAACTCCGTAACATATCTTCCAGTATTTGAATCACCTTCTCTGACTGCCTGTCTGTCTGAGGATGGAATGCAGTACTGAAGTCCAACCTTGTACCCAATGCTTCAAGTAACTTTTTGCAAAATTGAAACGTGAAAAGAGGATCCCTATCAGATATTATAGAAACCGGTACCCCATGCAGTCTCACAATTTCAGACACATACAACTTAGCCAACTTCTATAACGAGTAGCCTATATGAACGGGTATAAAATGGGTGGATTTATTCAGTCGACAAACAATGACCCATACTAAATCCTTCTTAGTAGGATTAAGGGCAGCCCATTAACAAAGTCCATTGTCACCCTCTCCTATTTCCAAAGCAGAATCTTGACCGGCCGAAGCAACCCTAAAGGCAATTGATGCTCCGCCTTAACCTGTTGGCACGTTAGGCACTTACTCACAGAATCAGCAATTTCATGCTTAAGCCCTAGCCACCAATACAACTCTCGAAGATCTTAGTACATTTTATTCCCCTCAGGATGCATAACATAAGGACTACTATATGCTTCTTACAGTATAGACTGTCTCAAATAAGTATCTTTCAATATATAGACTTTCCCACGGTAACAAAGTATCCCTTCGCTATTCAGCCCAAAATCTGAAGTTTCTCCATTCTCAATTTATAAAAAATGAGAGCCCAACGACTCATCTTCCAATTGCTTACCTTTAATCTATTCAATCCACCTTGGTTTAATTTAAAGTTCGGCTAGTAAACTACCATCGTCAAATAAACTAAGACGAGCAAACCTTTCCCTCAAATCAGTAACAGGCCTACGGCTCAGTGCATTGGCTACAACATTAGCCTTACCAAGATGGTATTCAATTGAACAGTCATAATTCTTAAGCAGTTCAATCCATCTACGCTGCCTAAGGTTTAGCTCCTTTTGAGTGAGGAGATACTTGAGGCTTTTGTGATCTGTGTAAATAATACACTTCTCATCATATAGGTAATGCCTCCAAGTTTTCAGTACGAACACCATTGCGGCCAACTCCAAGTCATGCGTCTTAAGCTGACGAGACGCATAAGCCACTACCTTACCCCCTTGCATCGACACACATCCTAAACCAACATGTGATGAATCGCTGTAGACAGTGAATTCCTTTCAAGACTTTGGCTGTATCAAGACAGGGGTCTTAGTTAGAACTTTCTTGAGTTTTTCAAAACTATCTTGCTACTTATCAGTCCAGTTAATTGGTACTTCTTTACGCAACAACTTAGTCAGAGGTGCAGCAATCAACAAAAACCCCTCAACAAAGCGTCTATAATACCCTGCCAAACCCAGAAAACTTTGAATCTCAGATACCATCTTAGGCTGTTTCCAATCCAGAACAGCCTCAATTTTCCAAAGATCAACCCTAATCCCCTCTGCAGATGCCACATGACCCAAAAAAGTTACCTTCCGTAACTAGAATTCACATTTACTGAATTTAGCGTATAACTGTTTCTCCCTCAAAATCTGCAGAACAACACGGAGATGTGCATCATGATCCTCCTCTGTCATCAAATACACCAGAATGTCATTTATAAACACCACTATGAACTGGTCCAGATAGGGCTGGAACACTCAGTTCATCAGACTCATAAAAGCTGCTAGTGCATTCGTCAGTCCAAACGGCATCACTAGAAACTTGTAATGACTGTAACGAGTCCTAAAGGCTGTCTTATAAACATACGATGTAACGCCCTGATTTTAGAGATTTTTTGGGTTTTTGTGATTTTTGGTAAATTTTGAAATTTCGGTGTTCTGAATATTGGAATTGTGTTTAAATGTGTTAGTGGGCCTTTAGAAGGCCCAAGCCTAAGTTAAACACGGTAAAATATCAAGGTTGGATTTTAAGTGAATAGGGGACTTAGTTAAGTGGGCTTTTAAGAAGAACTTCGTAAATTAAAGGTGGCAAGGTGGCAAGGTGGCACCACTAGGTTCCTAAAAAAATGACATCTGGGAAGGAATTAAAGGTCCAGGGTTCAAGTTGCAAGGTAAGCATATTGTTACTTTTTAATTTTAGGCATGTGCCGGGCATGTGATCACTTAAGTGAATTTCGGCAAGGGCCTTAGGAAGGTTGGGCTGATTGTTTTAGTTGATATTAGGGCTAGGTTCATTTCTTTTTCTGTCTTGGAGAATTAGGGATAGCCACCTAAAAGCTTTCACCGTCATTCATCCTTTCTGAGTTCTCACAAAAGCCGAAAATGCAAATTCCTTCTCCTTGGTGCCGATTTCTTCTTCCTCTCTTTTTCCTCTATTTTTTCTTCCTTTTTGCTTTTTCTTCTAGCCGAAACCTTCTGATCACCTTAATCACCTCCTCTGTCAATCCCATCCTCCACAAAACCTCCATAGCCGATTGCTATAAAAGCTAAAATCCCGAAAACTCACTTATTGTGCCGATTTCTCCAAGCCAAAATCCTTCAGTTATTTTTGTTCTTTTTGATCAAATTTCATCTTCTCTAAACCCTTAGTATCTGTCAGCAACATTACTTCAAAGTTATAACCTCAAATCGTCATCTTCTTCATCACTTAAAAAGCCGAAATACCATAGATTTAGGGACTTATAGCTGAAACTTCAGATCTCCTAGATTCGAGTCCTACTATCATTTAGAGGATAGATCTACATTAGATGTACAAAGAAATCAAAGAGGAATAAGTGGTAAGTGCTCATCACCTCAGATCTAGTCTTATTTTACAATTTAGAAAAGCCGAAGTCCCTAAAATCTAGGGAGGCTGTCTATTTAGGCATAGAGCTTTAAGAGTCTTTAACCGATGATTTCTTTTGGTGATTAGTGTCTTCTAGAGGTTTGATCGGAGGCTTGGATCTTTGGAACAACTAGACTTAGATCTAGTCATCGGTTTTCGGCAAAAAGGTAAGATTCTAAAGGCTTTAGGGCATGGTTTGAATATGGGTTGCTGAATATTGGGATTGGTTGTTGTGGGTTGCAATATAAGAATTGTGGTAATCAATTGTAAGACATCGTAAGGGATCTCAGTAGCAGTCATCGCGAAATAGGTGTGTATCGAACACCCCCTCATAGTTCAATTCGGCAAAAGCCGAAATGCCAAAATTTTGGCATTTCGTGGGCTTGTGAGTGTGCGAGTGCTCACAGGACGTTTAGAAATCATTAGATCTGAAATCGCAAGTGGTAAGTTAGTCGTGTGTGAAGTTTTGTGCACTTCGGTAATTGGGCCTCAATAGGCTAAAACTGGGCCCAATGGGCTTACGGGCCCATACGGGTAAATAATAAAAATATTTATAATATAAAAAAAGGCAATAAGTATGTTCTGTTAGACCATAGAATCGAAACTGCTTAAACCGGTAAACTAGTCATAAAACTTGAATTAAATGGGCTTAAATGGCTAATGGACACTGTAGGGCCCATTAGGGGTTTTAGGGCCCAATGGCTAAAATTGGGAAATTGAGATAAATAAATTACTACGATGACAAATGGGCTAGTAAGGACCGTAACATTCATGAGAACCCTTAAGACTGATAAAATTACTGAAATACCTTTATAGGTGGAAAGTTTACAGTTTTACTCCAAGGAGCAAAATTACTGATATACCCCTAGGGTTAAGGTTGACCTGAATGCATGTTTGACTGTTACTATTTACCGCATGCCATGTTATTATTATCTGATTCATGGGACTGGGTTATTGATGGAGGAAGTACTGAAAGTGGCTTGACCACGTATTGGAGGCTTTCCCTCAACTTACTGATATCTGAGCAGCTATGCTGCAACTGTGGAGTGTAGGGCTGGGTGGGTTGAGCTATTCCCCACATGGAGTGGAGGGTTGGTACGGGTGGAGTGTAGCGGTTGGTTATAGGCTGGGTTGGGCTTGCATACACGAATATGTCTGTTTTGTTCTGGAATGGGCCTACAGGCCATACTGTTATCTGAAAAGGGGCTAAGGCCCAGTTTATCGTATTCTGAAAAGGGCTTCGGCCCAGTACCCGTGGTTATCTGAATAGGGCTTAGGCCCAATGGGCTTTAACTGACTTGGGCTTTGGATGGGTTTTTCATATACACTGAGTTTTCCAAACTCACCCCCTTTCTCTTCCATCCTTGTAGGTGAGCCCTAATTGGTGGACTTGGAGCTTGGCGGGATTCAGAGTGGCCACGAAAATTAAATTGCTGGTTTTAAATAAGTTTCAAGTAGCTTCCTTTTTAATTTTCGCATTTATTTTTGATTATTTCTATTTTGGTTAAAGTTGTAATAAGGCCGTTCTATTATTTTTATTTTGGGTTTTTAAATTACTTAAATCATTTTCGACTTGAGATTAACATCACTTAGATTGATTCCTTGAAATTGGTTAACTCTGGGTTTATCAAAAATTACTTGTTTCAAACCGACATGACCACCAAACGTCTTTGAAACGAAGCTCTTCAAAGTACAACAAAAGTCACGTTTTTTCTAAACCCTTAACAATCGATGATGGATAGGACTCACACTAGTGAATCGGAACATTTCTCTTAAAACTTCATTAATGGTTTTTGCAAAGCTCACCCAAACTTTAGTAAACTAGGTAACTTGGTTAGTGGTAGGTAATGTGACACACTGGATTCGGCCGTAACGTCTAGGCCGGGTTTGTGGTGTTACATCTGACTCCTTGACCCTTAGTTGATGGTACCCCGATCAGAGATCAATCTTAGAGAAGACCGAAGCTCCTAGAAACTGGTCGAATATATCGTCAATCCTCGTAGGGGTACTTATTCTTGATAGTCAATTTGTTCAGTTGCCAATAGTCAATGCACATACGCATGGTTCATCCTTCTTCTTCACAAATAAAACCAATGCTCCCCACGGAGACACACTAGGACAAATAAACCCTCGATCCAGTAACTCTTGAATCTGCGCTTTAAGCTCCTCAAGCTCCTTCGTTGCCATTCTATAAGGGGCGATGGACACTGGAGCTATACCAAGCAAGAGCTCTACCCGAACTTAACTTTATGGTTAGGAGGTAACCCTGGTAACTCATTAGAAAAGACATCTGAAAAATCCTTAGCTGTTCTGATATCTTTCACAGATGAAATCCCAAAACTTGAGGCACTAATGTAGGCTACATATGCCTCACAACCCTTACGCACCATCTTCTCGGCTTTAAGTGCAGAAATCATATTTGACAGATAATTTTGATGCTCCCTAATAACAATTACCTCATCACCCTTTTCAGCTTTCAGTATCATCCGCGTCACAGCACAATCCAAATTTGCCTGATGCTTAACCAGCTAGTCCATACCTAATATTATATCAAATTCCCCAAAAGGAAGTTCCATTAAGTCTGCTAGAAAGATCATTCCTTGAACCTCAAAAGATATATCCTTAAACAATTTGTTCACTCTCATTGACTGTCCTAATAGACTCAACACGATAACCTTACTTGAAGTGTTTTCAACCATTATACCCAAAGTCTTAGATACAGTGCATGCTATATAAGAGTGTGTAGATCCAACATCAATCAATGCAGTATAGGGTATATTATGAATAAATAACGTACTTGTAATAACACCTGGGGCATCTCTGTCCTCTCGACGATGTGCAGCGTAAACCAGAGTCGGCTGCCTCACCTCAACATGATCAGCACCTCTGCCCACTACTCCATGACCCCGACGCATACCATTTCCATCTCTAGTCTGACCACGACCTCTTGGTGGCTGCTGAAAACCTCTCTGCGACTGGACAGTACCCCTACTAGTAGCTTGCATCTGATCGAGCTTCCGTGCACAATCCCTGATACAGTGCTCCATAGATCTATACCTCAAACATGCCCCTATCCAAACCCAGCACTCACCCTGATGGCGTTTCCCACAAACAGTACTAGGCTACAACCCAAAAGTAGCAATAGGGGGCCTAACTCTGACTGGCCCATCAACTCTGGCCTTCTTTTAGGCCTCAAAGCTGAACTTGAGGGCTCGCAAACCCCCTTGTTCCTTCCCCTGTCCGCCTCACCATTCTGGTGCTCAGCGTTTCATATCCTCGGCGATCTTTGCCTTTTCCACTAATACAGAAAAATCTCGCTCCCTCTAAGGAGCTATCAAAACTCATAGATTATCTCTGAGATCGTCCTCAAAACGCACATAGCGCCTCATACTCAGTTGCTACCATGCCTCGTGCATAGCGGCTCAATCGCAAAAATTGCGCCTCAAATTCAGCCATGGACTTAAGCCCCTGGGTCAAATTCAGAAACTCCATTCTACGGGCATCCGCATAGCTAGCGTCCACATATTTCCCTTGGAATGAATTCTTGAAAAACTCCCAAGTTAATCGATTAGGCTAAGTAACCTCTTCCACAGTAAACCACCATTAATAGACTTCATCTCTCAATAACGACACTGCACCTTTTAGTTTATGCTCTGGGGTGCAGTCGAGGTCATCTATGATCATCTCTGTGACCTCTATCCAATATTCAGCCACATTAGGGGCAACTCCATTGATACCCCTAAAGATCTCAGCCCCATTAGACCTGAGTCGCTCTTTTACCAACCCACGACCCACAGTACCAGTATTGGGCCCAGCGATCCTTTTCAGAATTCGTAGAGTAGCTTGAGAAAGTGTGTTATCCCCAACTACCCGATCATGTGACCTAGTTTTAGTCAAAAGCCGGTGCCTCTCTTGCCTCAACATTAGGCATATGGTCTGATGCAGAAGACCCAACCGAGCACCTCCACAGCCTCCGTCGCGGCCTCTTGTACTGCTTCTACGAGTACCTCTGGTGCTCATTATCGATTTACTTATTATCTGTATTAACAATTTTATGCATCAGTTTTATAGTGCCAGTGTTTATTAACGGATGTTTTATGAAAAATAGCATCAATAATTCGAAGTTGTTTGTTTTCGCAGATTGTAATCTTACTACTGTTTAAGGTTCCCCTAATAAAGGTTTCAATACAATCCATTATCTATGGTATTCTCAGTATTTTAATTAAAGCAAACAATAGTTTTAGAGAACTTACAGAATCAACACCGGAGAGTCAGTAGACCACACATCCGGAAACAACACTTCAAAATATTTTTCCATGATTTGAAACACTTTATTTTGGAGCTTTCGTTTTTAAGAAAAACCCAAATCCACAGCTGAGTTTTACAGCCTGGCTCTGATACCACTAAATGTAACACCCCAAACCCAGCCTAGACGTTGTGGCCTAATCTATGATGTCATATTGGAGTGATTTTTGAAAAGCGTAGTTTTACTGAAAAAGTCCATTTATGTTAAAACCTCATTTGTGTTATTTAAGAGAAGTTAACTTATTTGTTCATTTGTTAATTTATAGGTTTGCTTATCAAAGCATGACTCACACTAAATCATTGTTACGCTTTGAAAACATTGTTCGTTGCGGAAGCTTTTAAAACAAGTTGTATAGCTTGGTAGTTGAAAGTCATTTACTTTTTGGAAAACCTGTGTCTTACTGCTAACAGTTATAAGTCAATTTAAATAAGTTCCCAAATGAAAATAAAACTTAAAACGGCCTTATTACATAAAATTTACCCAAGTAAAACTACTTTTACCAAAAATCCAAAACAAAACATGAACAATGGTATGGCCATCTCCGAGTCCCTCACAGCACCGACCCGCCTAAGGATTACTTGCACAGATAGGCAGAAAAGATGAGTTATAAAAACTCAGTGTGTAAACCAAATTTATCAAATAGTCAAACATACAGTGCTGAACAATCTGGGCCTAAGCCAATATCGATCGCAATATCAGTGTGGGCCTTAGCCCAATGTAGTAACAGTATCAGTGTGGGCCTTAGCCCACTTCAGTATAGTATCCAAGATGCATACAAGGTCCTACCCATCCATCCTCTACACTCCACTCCGTTCAACCCTACACTCCATGTGGGGATAAAATCGACCCACTCATCTCTACACTCTAGAAAATAGTACCGGTTGCGGCACTAATAGTATTTGCAGTAGAGCTACCAATAATAGGCTTGTAGCCATTCAGTACACTTCCTCCAATATCATATGTCCCACCCCATGAAATGCAACATAATATAATGTACATATATAATTAAGATGGCATGCTCAACACTCATATATCACATAGGGGTATTTCAGTCATTTACCTCATAGGGGTACAATAGTCATAACAAAAATTAGGGTCTAGAAGTACTCAATGACCCAACAATAGGTCCATAGTCATCTCATGCGACCTATGCACCCTTAACAATTTAAACAGCGATAATAGGCCCAAGCCCATAATATGGCCTACGTGGGCCCACACACTCGTGTGGTCCAATAAGCCCAAATAATGGCCTTGGCCATGTAAACAACACAGTCGACTCAATAATCTCCACACATCTGTACAGTTTACCATGTGGAGCCTACGAGCCCGTAGGGCCGGCACGGCCCATTTCGGCCCACCATGGCCAAAAATCGACCTAAGCCCACGAAACCAATCATGGCGGCCTCTTTGATCGAATGCCTATGTTTCGTGCATTCGCCTCACTGCACGAGTGTGCGTACACTCGTGTAGTGTTAACAGTCACACATTTTCGGCTTTTGCTAATCTATGATAATAGTAGTGTGATTACACACCTTTTTGCGATAAGTGCTCCTAGGCCGAGCGTTCCCCAAGCATACATTCAATCACGATATCTGTTATTCAATTTACACTAGGGTTAATCACCCTTCTTAATCCCAGCTATCGTAGCACCCAATACTTGCCTTAATCAAAAGATCATTAGCCCTGTAAGAACCGCTGACGAAAGCTGGCTTACTCCCTTAATCGAATAACTGCTTTACAACAACCCATTAACGATGACCAAAACACATGTCACGAGACTAAAATATAGCCTATTGAAAACATAACCCAAAGATAGGAGGAAATAGGCATTCAGACAACCCCTTCCTAAACAAGTCACGCATATTTTGAACCCCATAATCGAAAAAAACATTACCTCGTTTGAGTAAGGAGTGAAGGGTTTGGCTACTCGGTAATCACTAGCAATATCTTCACTCTCCAAGAAACCCTTGAGCTCGCAAGGAACACAACACCAAGAAAAAGGAGGGTAAGAATCGGTAAGAAGGAAAAAGTATTTAGTTTTGAGCAGTGCAATAAGTACTTACCGGCTTGTTTGAAGAACAATACCAACTGCAACCAAAAGGGATGGAAAGTTCGATCCCACAGGCCAAATGGACCGGAACAACTTCGATGAACATGAGAGTCGAAAGAGGGAGATGATAAATTTGATCAAGGGGAAAAAGAAAAGAAAGGTAAAGGAAGTATGCGTATTCGGTCAAGAGGGGTAGCATTGAAGAGGAAAAAAGTAGAAACCACAATCGAAAGTGACACTAGAAGATGATGAAGAAATCGACCAGAGTTCAAAAGAGAGAGAGAGAGAGTAAACGGGGTTCGGCCTAAACAAAGAGTACAATCATGAGAGGGTCAGAAAGAAAGAACAGCGATAGATGCTGATTAACCAATATACAAAAGGGAGTTCCAAACTGCACCACAAGTGCGAAAGAAAAGTACCCGAAGAACACCATACAAAAATCGGCCAGCCAACCAAAAATGTAAAGGAGCCAAAAGAAAAGAAATTTGGTTACAAACGAAATGAAAAAAAGAACCCTACCCCACACTCTAGTCGAATTCCCTTGTGTTTAGAGTCCTTGTACGACACCAACACACCCATCACTTGCCTCCTCAAATCTCTCCAACAACACACTATCCATATCTATTCAAAACACCTAACTTTTCTCCCCCCCAACACTCCTAGAATTCGACGACAACTCCCTACTCCCCTCAATACTCTCAACCACCCAACAGCATAAGAATCCTACAACACACAACCCCTGCATGACACCGTAGCAAAAAAACACCCCTTGAGCGCAGAGAGACTCGAACCCGAGTCTCTTGCCATAAGTAACACGCCCCTATCCTCTAGATCAACACGCTTTTTATAACATAACCTCCCCTCAATTTAAATAAAGACCCAACATCTAACAGTAAGGGTTTAATTCAGTAAAAACCCAAAAATTTTTCTAAGGCTGACTTCTCACACCTCTTGGGACATCCTTAACCATCAAAGCAAGCAAGCCACATGCAACAGAACACACAATTAAATCACTAAAAAATTTGGGGCGTTACAAAATTATTATTTTTGATTTGTCTTTAGCTTACACATTTATGAAATTCCTCAATTCTTCTTTGTATCCGTTTTTGAAATAGTACGAGATGTCGTATTCATAATTTTGAGTATGCTGCACATGTAAAAAATTGATTTTCTTCAATGTCAAAAAATTCAATTTTGAGCCAGATTTATTAACTCGAGCTATTCTGGAAAGTCAAACAAGAGGTAATTAAGAGGTTTAATTAGAGAGTTTAGGAATTAAGGCTTTTAGACTAGATTGTAAGGTTACTAAAATTGGAGGGGTTAATGCATGAGTATTAGAAAGTTTTGTTTAGAACATTAGATCTCCTTTTTTTGTAAATATTCCAAGCCTGTAACACCCCAAACCCGTCCTGGACGTTATAGCCAAATCTGGTGGTGTCACAATGAAGTGTTTTTTGCAAAATACAATATTGTAAAACCCATTCTCAACGTATCCTCTTTGTGTGTTCTTATAGAGGTTCGTTTAGTTTAAAACTCAAGTCGTTTATCAAAATGCTAATCATATTAAAATTGTTATTACTTTTTAAAACATTGTTTGTTGCGGAAGCTTTTAAAACATGTCACGTAAACGTAGTGTTTTGGGAAAAACATTTATCTTTTTGAAAACACGTGTCATTTCCTACTGGTAGTAGTTATAAACCCAAGAAAATAAAGAAAAACCCAAATTTTGTTAACGTCCATAGAGGCCTTATTACATAAACAAATACCCAAATTAAATTACTTATAAATTAAAAATCAATAAGAAAGCAAGTGCAGTTGTGTGGCCACCATTGAGTCCCTTGCAGCACTGATCTTCCTAAGGCTAGGGATTACCTGTACAGTTAAACAGATGGGGGAGTTTACTAAAAATCAGTGTGTAATCCCATATAAGCAACTAGTCAAAAAGCAAGCACAGTCTGGGCCTAAGCCCTTTTTAGTAACAGTGACAATATCAGTTTGGGCTTTAGCCCATCTCAATATAGAAACAGTCATGTGTTCAGCCCTGGCCTATTGAAATAACAGTAAACAATGCAGTAAAAGTAACAATGCAGTAACAGTAAATAGTGCAGTAACAGTAAACAGTGCAGTAGCAGTAAATAGTATGCAAGTCCTACCCATCCAGCCTCTACACTCCATCTCCATCCAACCCTACACTCTATGTGGGGATAAAATCAACCCACCCATCCCTACACTCCATGTAGCACTGGTTGCAGCACTAAGCAGTATTTATAGCAGAGTTGCCAGTATAATAGGCTTAGAACCATCAGTGATTTGCAGTAGAGCTGCCAATACAGTACACTTCCTCTAATCATATAAAAACCCATCCCCATGCAATGCATCATACAACATGTCAGAATATTATACATATATTCAATACAGTTACAATAGCATGCTAAAATATAAACATACATCACATAGGGGTAAAACAATCATCTTACCATAAAAGGGAAAAATAGTCATTTTACCACATAAGGGCAAAACAATTATTTTACCTCATAAGGGCAAAAGAGTCATTTTACCTCATAAGGGCAAAACAGTTATTTTACCTCATAAGGGCAAAACAGTCATTTTATCCCATAAAGGCAAAATAGTCATTTTATCGATTAAGGGTCCAGGTACACTTATCGACCTAAAAGAAGGTCCACAATCGTCTCGGGTGACCTGTGCAACCTTAACAGTCAAACGGCGAAAATGGACTAAGGCACATATTGCGGGCCCATGTGGGCCCACACGCATGTGTAGCCCTCATAGCCCAAAAATGGCCTTGGCCATGTAGATTACATAGCCTAACACAATATTCTCCACACGTTCGTATGGTTTACCCATATGGGGCCCACATGTCCGTAGGGCCCACACGACCTATTTTCGTAACACCTCCTAACCCTGAACCGTCACCGGAACAGGGTTATAAGGCATTACCAGACAAATCAGACAACTTAAGAATAATTCAGAAATAAAATAACATTCATAGTATAATTTAATAACTAAGTCCCTATAATGAACTCTTGAAGTCTAAAACATGTATTAAAAGTGAAACGGGACACGTTCAAGTACTCTAGAATTTTTTTATTATAAATTTTGACAGTATTTCTACTTATTTTTACATAAAACCCCCTGTAAATTAAACCGTATCCATTTCGAACATAACCAATTCAACCAAATTATTTCACATACTCATTTTCTATTCTAAATACCTTCTAATCAAACTCAATCAATGTAATACCAATTTAAATTTATCAACGTACTAATTAAATTGAAATGGATAAACTTTTTTTTTCATTATAATTCTTAGACTTGTAGTACTAACATTTTTAACCATTTATATTTAAAACATAATAACCTTTATACACATCCTATGTACATGCCACATTACCAAAAGAAAATATACATCACCAAAAGTTTGCTGAAGTCGGGTCTGGCTTTGGATGCTGGTTCAGTACTTGACTTCTACAACCTGCGCACGGAAACAACCGTACGTTGAGTATGCATATAATCAGTGGTATCACTATAATTCAATTTATAATTAAATACATTTAATCATACACATACTTTTACATTACAATTATCATCACTTAATGAACAATTCAATCTTTTTATGTTATCATTTGAATATATATATACCATTCTTATTTCTTTATTTCAATTCTCACCTTTCACATATGCCATATCATTCAAATTTAGTTTTATCAATAAATTTATTTCATTTATCCCTATTAACTTGACTCGGACTCGGCGAATACACGGATTCCAACCAACACGCCAGTACGGCACATTGTTCCTTAACGGTACACAGTACCTAAACAGTAATCAGTAATGGTAGCAGTAACAGTAACAATATTCAACACACAAAGTGCTAAATCTGTAACAGTAATGGCAACAGTATCGACACACAAAGTGTCAAATCAGTAACAGTAGCAGTAACAGCAACAATAGTCGGCACATAAGTGCCTGATCAGTAAGCCGGAAAAAACCCGTACTCTTCCATATCCTATGGCATGCCATCTATATCTGACTAGCCCGACTAGTTAATAGGGTATTTAATTCAATTTTGAATACAATTTCCATCTAAGTTCGGTATCAAATATAATTTCTTATTTCAATCAGTTTCACAGTATTGCAGTAATTCATTACTTCAGTAATTTCACCGTTCAATGCAGTATACATAACAATATTCAGTAACTTCACAATTCAATTCAGTACTCAAAACAATATTTAGTATTCCATAATTCAGTTCAGTATCAGTCTCAATTTCAATGCCTAATCATAAATTTATCATTTTACTAAACACTTACCTTAAATACTTACCATACATAATTATTAAATTAAACACATAATAATGATAAAGTTTCAATTATAGTGATACAAACCAGAATTCTCTTCGGATTTAATCCTCGACAATATTTTCTTTTCCTTTTTGGGCCGATGTTTCAGGCTCGATATTAGCAATTAAACTTCAAGCTTTAAAACCTAATTTTCCCTTTCTTTTTTCTTTCCCACTTTCGAATGGCTTTCTCTATTTCTATTCTGTTTCTTTTTTTTTTGTTTTGTTTTGTTATTTATTTATTTATACTTTCGTGCTTTATTTTATATTTATATTTAAGTTAATTTAATAATTATAAAATATCTATTTAATAACAATATAATTAATACATTTGTATACATGTATCTTTGTACATTTGTACACTATTATTAGTATCCATTTGTCTTTCTTTTATTTATTTGACAAATAAAAATCTTATAATATCAATATTTAATTAATAAATATCTTTAACTTAAAATTTAAGTAAATGCATAATTATAATACAAATGTATATATTCATATTATTACAAATGTCATTATCTAATTTGTTTTTCATACCAAAAATCTTATAATTTTAATTATTTATCTAATAAATATCTTTAACTTATTAATAATAAATATCTACTTAATAAATAATACTTTTATTACAATAGTATTATACATATTATTACACATGCATCATCTCATGATCCTATATTTGTCAACTTATTAATTTATTCACTAATATAATATCAATTAAATAATAATAATCAATAGATATCTTTTACTTGTTATTTAAGAAAATAAACAAATATATTACAAGTATATTTTCTTGTATTTTACACATATATTTAATTGTAACCATACAATTGGCATGTTTTGGTTTATTTACTTATTTAAGTTATAAATTAATAATACTATAAATTAACATAACATAACATAATATATATATTTATATATAAATAATTAAAACAAGAATCTTAGATTTTAATGCATACATGCCGCCTCATTTCATATAAATGGCTTAATTGCCATTTTAGACCTTTTTATTTTTCTATTACTCTATAATTCAAATTTTACCCCTTATTCAATTTAGTCCTTTTTACTAATTACTCTAAATTGAGCTAATTTCACTTAATTAAAACATAATTAAACACACTACTAGACTTATAATTATTCCTAATAATTATTTATGAACCCATTTCACTAAGACGGAGGCCTGATAACACACTTTTTTGGTGCTTACGAATTTTGGGTCGTTACAATTTCAACCCAACTTGGCCCAAAATGGCCTAAGCCCATGAAATCGCTCATGGTGGCCTCTACGATCAAAGGCTCATGTTTATGCGTTCGGATTACCACACGAGCAAGGGCACGCTCGTGTAGCATCGACAGTCACTTATTTTGGCTTTTGTCGATTTACAAGTAGGGCAGTGTTTTTACACACCTCAAATTTATTTGTTGAGAAACTACCCCGAGCCTTTGCAACCTACACTTGATCGAATAACATCAATTATTTAATTAGCCAAATACACAATTGAGAACACACTCTAGTTACCCAAACACTAAATGGCAATATTACCTTAAAAGTAGTTAAAACGAAAGGTTTCGTCTTCTTAATGCCTAACAATGGCTTCCACACCACAAATAGATCCTAGACACCAACCAACATCAGTTAAGTGTTTGAAGCAGCAACATACCAGAAAATTAGGCCAAGGGAGAACAAAGTGGAACCCTTGTTCACTACACCATGAGAGTAGTAAAAGAAACAAACTGAAAAGAAACAAAAATGTATATTCGAAATACAAACCTCACAAGATTTTGGCAAAGGGAAGATAGGAGAATAAGATTAGTCGACAGACAATTACAAGAAACCAAAGTGGAGAACGTTTGCTCACTATACCGAAAGAGCAGAAGAAACCAAATAAATATTTGGTATTGAGGGAGGAAGAAATGTTAGCTGTAGAAAAGAGGTAAAACCAAAAGAATAATCTTCTAGCCAAAACACAGACCATAGAGATTTCAGCCAAAAAGGGGAAACAAAAGGATGGACGGCAACTAGAGAGGCAGAGAGAGAAAAGAAAATCATCAAAAACAAAATTGGGGAAAAATATGAGAGAAATCGAATTTGATTATGCTCACAAAAAAAAAATCAAATAACTCTTCCATTATTCTCTCCTAATTCGATGACTAAATCCCCACACTTCAAAATCCCTTAATTCTCTTCTAAAATCCTTCTAATTGAACACTATCCACATCCCAACTTTCCCTCCTACAATCCCTCTATGACTAGTTCAAACTCCAACTCAAATAACTCATTTTTTCTATGATTCTGCGATCTGGCTTGTTGTAACAAAAAAATCTTGTTATTGCATTGAATCAACAATCAGAAGCGGAAGAAGTCCTATTTCCGTTCCTATGATATAGAATCAAAATATTATTTCTATTCTTCTTCTTTCTTCCTATTTCTTTTTATTTCCATTTATTTTTTATTTTACTAGAATAACTAGAATAAATAAATAAAAAACTATGGATTTTTGCACAATCCATTTTTATGTTATTTATGTTATGACTAAGTCCTTTTGTCGAATCCTGTCTATCAAAAATCCTATAACACAAGTCTTCTGACAAAAGGTGGCAAGGCCCTAATTTTCAGGATTTTTTAGGCTCCTATCTTGTAAACCTATCTTGATTACGCCCAATTCCCCTGTTTGACAAAGGGTCCCTTTATATTTATATACAATAAATATACAATAAATACAATAATCGCATTGTAGCGGGTACTATCCACATCCCAACATTCCCTCCTACAATCCCTCTATGACTAGTTCAAACTCCACTCCACTCAGCAGTGTTTCGATCAAACTCTACCACCCACATGGCTTAGGCAGCAAAATAGAACCCCCATTGCGCAAACCAGGACTCGAAATTCAGACCTCAAACATTAGTAACAAGCCACTTATCCCCTGGACTAGTAGGCCCTTTCTGTCATGTTTTTCCCTTATTTACTTAAAAGCCTACTGCCTAGAGACAGTGCTTTTTCCTTTAAAAACAAAACTTTTTGCACTTGCCTAAGCTTGAACCCAAGACTTCTCAGACACTTCCCAGACCATTTAACCACTTAGGCAAGCATGAATTTATGTCAACTTCTTCCACAACTAAATATTTATGTACATCCTCCTAACTGTACCCTTGCTCAAAATCTAATACTTCTAGGCCCAAAAATCAGGGCGTTACAGAGCCCTTAATGGAAAAAAATTCCCTTTTTCTAAAATTGGTAGGAGAGTACTTGTTTCACATCATTTTTACGATTTGTATATTTTTGCTACACCAAAATTCTCTAAAGTTTTCTTACTCTTTCAACCTCAAATCTTTGTTTTCATTGAAGAAAAAGGTAAAGTGAGTTTATTTTACATTAAAACTATTCCTTAAACAAGAAATTTTGTATCAAGACTTTTGAGATACTCTTTTTTTCTTTTTTCTTATTTTCACATTAGTGATGGTCCAAGAGGAAGGGATTTGATTTTTTATTCCTTTATTCAAATTTGATATTTCCATCAATGTAAAATAGGTTTTAGTCCTAATATAAGTTTCTAAACCATTGATATGTAATTTTTTATTTTTTATTTATTTTCCATTTTGAGCAATTTTTGGAATAATGAGAAAAAACTTCAATTTAATGTTAGATTAGAGTTTAGTAAGGATTAGAAATGTAGGATTTTAATTTTGACTGAGGTTTGGATACAATTTTAAATTTTTTCTATTTATGAGAGCTTTTAGAGTTCTAGTGAGAGAGTGTGTGGTCATAAGAGGGAGGTTGGCGGTTTTTGAGTGTAACATCCCAAAAATCAAAGGTTAGTAGAAGCAGGTTGTGAACCAAGAGAGTGGTCATGATCTAATTTTTGATATTATCTATAAATTTTTAGGAAATAAATGAGTTATTGGTCTATTGGTTAAGTGTTAGTGAAACTATCATTTACCATTTTTAAGGAAGCATGGAAATTAGATAAAAGTCCCAAGTTTGATTTTCTTTCCTTGTAAAATAACTTAATTTTTGCTAAAATTTCTTCTTCTAGTTATTTTGTGCTGCCCAAGTCTTGAACCCTAGGTATAAATACAACTTTTTCTTGTATTTTTTCAGCCTCTAAGTCAATTTTTCCTTACCCTAGTTGTTCACCCTCTTCCTCTCCTCTTTCTTAAAATTTCTTTCTTTCTTCCCTTATGTGCTGTCGCTCAAGCCACCAAGATTCACCATCAATTTCTGTTCTTTTTGCAACGAGTTCTTGCACCATTATTTTCCCTCCCTATTACTGCCCTTTTTTATATTTTTCCAGCCATAAATCTAAAATCTTTTACCTCCAAGAATGATCCCTATTACTGCCCAAGAAGTGCCATTGCTGTCCCTCTCTTCTAGCTTGTGTAAGTGCCTCTTTTCTTTAATTTTCTTGATGAATCTTTCAAGGGAATACCAAAATTTCTAGATCTGGAATTGCAGGAAATTTTAATGATTTTATGGGTATTTTTCCAGCCTTTAAAAGTGTTTTCAATTGGTTATGGTTGGGGTGGGATATTATGGTTGACGGTGAAGTTCCGTGGAGCACTGGCGGCATATTAAGTCGGCATTTATATGTAGTCAGTGCATTGCACCTGGAGTAATAAGGAGATTGGTGAGTATATTACATATTGATTGGCAGTCTAATTACTGAATTGGTGGCTTGCCCATGAAATTGGCAGCTTGTCTCTATATTGATTGGCATGATAACTACATTGTTTATAATGGTGGTTTAACCACATCGAGCTCTGCCCGCATTGTTTAGAGTTTGGCAGGCGAGTTTTGGGGAACTCGTGGTGTGTAGCTGTAATAACCCAATTTTCAGTGCTCTCAAAAATAGTGATTTGAGATCACTAAATCCGACGAGTAAGTTTGAAAATTCAATAAATTAATATTTATGAGTCAAGTGTGATTTTAGAAATATTCTTAAACTAGTGAATTTTGTGATTTAAAAGAATTTATTAGGTAAATTGGGTTAAAAATGAGGTATGAAGACCTCGATTTTATAACCAAGCCGTAAATATTTTTATAAGTATTTATGAAGTGTCATTGAGTTAGTATTAAAGTTTCGTTAGAAAATTTTAACGTTTTCATGGATAATTAATTAAAAAGGATTGAATTGAAAAATGTGCAAAATTTGCTAAAGTGATTAAATAGTTTAAGTGACAAATAAGGGGGAATTATAGGGCAAATTAACCCAAAAGGGATGGCTGAGGCAGCATTAGCAAGAAAACAAAATCTGAAAATTTGATGAAATAAGGGTAAAATTGGAAATTTTGCAAAATTAAGTAAATAAAATAAAAATTAAAAGAATTCTAGACAATTCTTCATAAACTTTCATTCGAAAATTCCATCGAAGAGTCCTTTTGAGCTAGTTTTTCATATTTTTATTACAAGTAAGTTTAATTCTTGCATTTTTCTTGTAATTTTTGTGTTTTTAAGACTTACAATTAGGTCCAACTATCTATTCCTTTAGATTTTGATTCTATGAGTAATTTTTAAAGTTACCATTGATGAGCGCTAGATGTTTTTGATGAATTAACATGGATTTGAAGCATTAATTTTATTAAATGATGATTTTATCAAGTAATTTCAATATAAATTAATTTTAGGACCTAATTGTGAAAAAGTTTAGAATGAGGGTTTGGTGTTGAAATTTTGAATATCAAAGGCTATATAGTAGCCTAAGATAATTAGATAAAATGTTTATTGAGAATAGCTCAATTGATGGGTTAATTGATCGGGGACTAAATTGTAAAAACTGTAAAAGTTGGGGTAAATGTGTAATTTTAAAAAATTGAAGGGAATAAATTGTTAAGTGAATTAGAATTGAATTTGATGCTGATGAATGGAAAATTTTATATTATAGATCAAGAACCCGAAGATAAACGTAGAAAAGAGAAATTAACAGATTAGTCCCTAAATTTCTACAACTTCTACAAACTACCCCAGGTAAGTTCATATGGTTGAAATTTTATGATTATTTGTTAATTTAGGAATGATATAATGTATTATCTCATATTTTTGTTATTGAATTATGATTATTGTAAAAATATGAAAATTGGATAAAAAGTTCAAATTAAGTGAAATGCAGGATTGAGTACGATCGTTCCGAAACAAAAGATGAATTAACAGATAAGACCATGGAAGTAAATATACGTGTATAACCATAGCTGGGCTATGGAATCCTAATGGTAAGACCATAACTGGATTATGACACTATAAGTGTAAGACCATGACACGGCCATGTCAATATATGTGTAAGACCATAGTTGGACTATGGCATCAATAAAACGATGTACTCAAATCCGTAAGACATTCTCTAATTTGAAAAATATTGGTAAGTGTAATGTGGTACTAATGTGATAGAATTTATGTAGTTATTGATATTGAGCTTAATCAAGTGAATTCATTATTTGAAGTTGTGAATGGCAAGAACCGTTAAGGAAATGCTTGTTTAATTATTTATATATTATAGTATGTTTGGTAAGAATTTTATTTTAATCCTATGAACTTACTAAGCTTCATTAGGTTTACTTGTGTCATTGAATGCTCTTTGTAGATCAACAAGTTCGGAGGATCGGATCAACAAATCGGACAACACTACCCAGATTGCTCCAGTAGATTTTTTTAAATATCGTATGGTTTATATGGCATGTATAGGGTTGGTTTAGAAAAGAGTTAAACTTGTAACATGGTTGTGAATGATACATATGTACATGTTTGTATGCATGTATTTAGTAGTAGTTTTTAGTAATCAATGAATGGAGTTATTATGGTAAGTTTATGCAAATAAGTCTTGTAATTACTTATTATGTTTAAGACATGATTTTTGGCTTGTATTGGTTACTTGGTTGGGATATATTGGTGTATATCAATCTTG
Organism: Gossypium hirsutum; assembly: GCF_007990345.1. Classification (NCBI taxonomy): domain Eukaryota; kingdom Viridiplantae; phylum Streptophyta; class Magnoliopsida; order Malvales; family Malvaceae; genus Gossypium; species Gossypium hirsutum. The sequence goes on from NC_053433.1 coordinate 42,125,637, forward strand.
TGTACAGGTTGATATTAAAAAGGGTGAGAAAAATGGCCTTAAAATGACCCATTTTTGTCCACACGGGCAGAGACACGGGCGTGTGTCTCAGCCGTGTGAGACACACTTCCTGGCACATAAGCATGTGGTCTAGCCGTGTGTCCCCTGCACCTTGAAATTTCAAAACAGAATGCCCAGGTTTTTGCACACAGCCTGGCACACGGGTATGTGACTTGGCCGAGTGACCCTTACACTTAGCACACGGCCTAGCACACAAGCGTGTGATTGGCCATGTGTCACAAGTCAGAGAGTTAAACGGGTAAGGACACAGACTGAGACATGGCCGTGTGTCTCATTTTTCCCACACGAGCGTGTCGCCTGGCCGTGGATACACACGGTCTGGTCACACAGGCGTGTGAACCCTGCTCCTAAGAAAAAAATTGAGATTTTGAGAAAATTTTCTTGAGTGCTCAGTTTAGTCCCGATTCACTACTAATGCGTATATAAGGACTCGAGGGCCCATCTAAGGGACAATATGAGTGTTTTATGATTGATTCTTGATATGAATAATAAAGGTTGTGAAATGTCTGTAATTATAATGCTTTCTAGCCCTGTTTTGACGGCGGATAAGGGTTAGGGTTTTTATATTTATTGGTACCAGAGCTTCGGTTTAACTTATTTTTGGAACAAATGTAATGTGTAAAGTGTCTAGAACAACATCTATATAAATATGTGATAGTGTGGTGTGTATGATCCGATCTAATATTTTTTTTCCTTATAGATTGTAAAGATGTGTGATAGATCCGAACATGCTGAACGTGATGAAGCTAATAGCAGAGTACAAACATCTAAACATGGGACAAGTAGTAATGTTTTAATTTCTCCAATGGAAGAACAAGAACTTAAAAATATGATTTATGGGTTCATGAACCAATGGTTTAATGAGTTTATGCAAGAAAAAATTCAGGCTTAGCAACCTCCTCCCCCTACTGTGCCATCTATAGCACCCCTGATTGCACCTCCACCTCTTTCGGTAACTGAATCTAGTAAGCGTACTCTTGTAAAAAAACTCAGAAAGTTTGGGGTCGAAGAATTTTGGGGCAGGTCAGATGATGACCCAGTCAAAGCTGAATATTGGCTTCAGAATATAGTGAGAGTTTTTGAAGAAATGACTTGTTCTCCAGAAGATTATTTGAGGTGTGCTATTTTCTTACTGGAAGAGGAAACATATAATTGGTGGATGACCATTGTAGCTGTAGCACCGAAAGAGAAAATTACTTGGGAATTTTTCAAGAGTGAATTTAAAAATAAATATGTTGGTAAGAGATATCTAGATAAAAAGAAGAGGGAATTTCTCGACTTACGACAAGGAAATCGAACAGTAGCTGAATACGAGAGGTAATTCGCATACCTCAGTAGATATGCTCGAGAAATTGTATCAATCGAAGAAGAAATGTGTATTCGATTTGAGGAAGGGTTAAATGATGAAATCAGAATGATGATTGGGGGCACAGAGATAAGGGAATTTGTTGTTTTGTCAGATCGTGCTCAGAAAATGAAAGAGGTGTACAATAGAAAAATGCAACGGGAGAGAAGGAATAAAGAATCCTATAAGAGAAACTCCTCCAAATCATTTTCAGTATATCCAGCTAAAAAGTTTAAAGATGATTCCAGTCGGCCTACCTCAATGCCGGAATAATCCTATAAGAATAAGGTGACTCAACAGGATTTTGGGGTAACTATTAAACCTACAGCTAGTGTTGGCAGTGTACATAATGCTCCCAAGCCTAGATGCAAATATTGTGGGAAACCTGACTCCGGTGAATGTAGAGGCAAGACAAGAGCTTGTTACAAGTGTGGGGCTACTAACCATTTTATTCGAGATTATCCTCAACTGCTAAAAAAAGAGGGAGAACAAAAAGAAAAGCAATTAGCCACTTCTCAAAAAGGTAATTGTTCGGGTCAAAGCAGTTCTACTGGGATTGCTCATTCGACTATGAGAAATTCAGTTTGCACGATCAGAAGCTAGGGCACCTACACGTACTTATGCTATCTAAGCAAGAGAGGAAGCTACAGCTCCAGACGTAATTGCTGGTACATTCTACCTTTTTGATGTTACTGTGTATGCGTTAATTGACCCTGGGTCTACACATTCTTATGTTTGCATTGCATTAGCATCAAAAAAGAAATTGTCTGTTGAACCTACTGATTATGATGTTCAAGTCACTAATCCATTAGCCAAAGTGTAATAGTTAATTTAGTGTGCCGTGATTGTCCACTGAAAATAAAAGGCTGTGAATTCCCTATTGATTTGATGCTACTACCTTTTTAGGAATTTGATGTTATTTTGGGAATGGATTGGTTGAAAAAGCATGATGCTGTTGTAAATTGTAGAGAAAAATGGATTGATCTAAAATGTTAGACAAGAGAGATGATTACTGTTGGGGCTACAAAACCGAAAGAAATTGTTAGAATTATTTCAGCTTTTTTGGCTTAGAGAATAATATGGAAAGGTAATGAGGCATTTTTAACCTAATTCTTGATACTCGAGGTTCTGAACCGAATTTAGAATAGTTACCAGTTGTTAATGAGTTTACTGATGTGTTTCCTGAGGAATTTCTGGGTTTACCACCTGATCGTGAAGTTAAAATTGTGATTGATGTGATTCCGTGAACAACTCCTATATCAGTAACACCGTACAAAATGACACCAGCCGAGTTAAAAGGATTAAAGACACAATTGCAAGAGTTACTAAACAAAGGTTTTATCAGACCGAGTATATCTCTCTGGGGTGCACCTGTCTTATTTATGAAAAAGAAAGACGGATCTTTGAGATTGTGTATAGACTACAGACAGTTGAACAAGGTCACAATTAAAAATAAATACCCTTTGCCACTATTGATGATTTGTTTGATCAACTGAAAGGTGTTGTAGTATTTTCGAAGATAGACCTCAGATCTAGGTATTATCAGTTGAAAGTTAAAGAATGTGATGTGTCGAAGACTGCTCAGAACTCAGTATCATTATGAGTTTTTTGTAATGCCTTTCAGTTTGACTAATGCTCCTACTGCTTTTATGAATCTAATGAATTGGATTTTCCAACCATATTTGGATAGATTTGTGGTTGTGTTTATTAATTATATACTAATCTATTCTAAGACAGAATCCGAACATGCACAACACTTAAGAATTGTGTTATAGACTTTGAGGGAGAAGCAGTTGTATGCAAAGTTCAGTAAATATGAATTCTGGCTTCATAAGGTCAGATTTCTCAGCCATATTGTATCAGTTGAAAGGATTCGAGTGGATCCAAATAAAGTATTTGCAGTGGTGAATTGGAAAGTTCTGAAGAATATAACAGAAGTGCAAAGTTTTCTAGGTTTAGCAGGGTATTACCGCTATTTTGTCAAGTACTTTTCGATGATTGCTTTGCCGATGACTTGACTACTACAAAAATATGTTGAATTTGTTTGGTCTAATGAGTGTCAGAGTTTTGATCAGTTGAAGAAAATGTTAACAAAAGCTCTAGTTTTGACTCAACCAGAATCGAGTGTACCGTATGTTGTATATAGTGATGCATCTCTGAATGGTTTAGGTTGTGTATTGATGCAGTCGGGAAAAGTAGTAGCCTATGCTTCTTGGAAATTAAAACCGCATGAAAGGAATTATCCTACACATGATCTTGAGTTGGCTGAAATCATTTTTGCTTTAAAAATTTAGAGACAGTACTTGTACAATGAGAAGTGTTATGTGTATACAATCACAAGAGTTTAAAGTATTTTATAACTTAGAAGGAGCTAAATTTGAGATAGAGATGGTGGCCAGAGCTACTAAAAGATTATGATCTGATTATTTACTATCAACAAGGAAAGGCTAACGTAGTAGCGGATGCACTTAGTCAAAAGTCATCTTTGTTTGCACTTTGAGTGATGAATGCTCATTTTATCTCTTAATGAAGATGATTCTGCAATAGCAGAATTGAGAACGAAACCTTTGTTCCTTCAACAGATTCGGGAGTTGCAAGATGATGATCCGAAATTGGTGTTGAAAAGACAGATGGTACAAGACAATCTGAGTTCAAAGTATACCATTGATGATAGCGGTATATTACATTATCGCAACAAAATTTGTGTTCCGAATAATTCAAACTTGAAAAATGATATTATTTTTGAAGCTCATAGTAGCATGTATTCCATTCATCTGGGTAGTACAAAAATGTATTGTGATTTGAAAAAGATGTATTGGTGGCCGAGTATGAAATGGGAAATCTACGAATTTGTGGCAAAGTGTCTAATCTGTCAGCAAGTCAAAGCGGAACATCAAGTTCCAACAGGTTTGTTACAACCTGTTATGATTCTTGAGTGGAAAAGGAGCATGTCACAATGGATTTTGTATTTGGATTACCTATGACTCTAAGAAAGAAAGATTCAATCTGGGTGATTGTGGATAGATTGACTAAGTCATCATATTTTATCCTGGTCAGAACAAACTTTTCACTATAGAAGGTAGCAAAATTATATATGTTTAAGATTGTAAGACTACACGGAGCTCCAACATCTATTATTTCAGATCAAGATCTGAGATTTACATCGAGATTTTGGAGTAAATTACAAGAAGCCTCGAGTACGAAGCTAAATTTCAGTACAACATTTCATTCTCAAACTGACGGGAAATCAGAATGAGTAATTCAGATTCTAGAAGACATGTTAAGATGTTGTATACTTGAGTTTGGAAATAACTAGGAAATGTACTTATACTTGGCCGAATTTGCCTATAATAATAGTTATCAGTCCAGCATAAAAATGGCACCATTTGAAGCTCTTTTTGGAAGAAAATGTAAGACTTCATTGTTTTGGTTTGAATTAAATGAATCCAAGTTAGTGGGAGTCGATTTGATCTAGGAAATCGAAGAAAAAGTTTGAATCTTCCGAAATAGTTTGAAAGCTGCTTCAAACCGTCAAAAATCATATGCAAATTTGAAAAGAAGAGATATAGAATTTGCGGTTGATGATTGAGTGTTCTTAAAAGTTTCACCATGGAAGAAAGTGTTACAGTTAGGCAAAAAAGGGAAATTGAGTCCAAGATTTATTGGACTATATGAGATAATTGAAAGAATTGACCCTGTGGCTTATCGATTAGCTTTACCACTGAAACTTGAGAAAATTCATAATTTGTTCTATGTATCCATGTTGAGATAGTACAGATCAGATCCTTCACATGTGATTCCTCATAGTGAAATTGAGATACGATCAGATATGACGTATTTAGTAGAACCTGTAACATCCTGAAATAGAGCCTAAATGGAACAATGGTTGCGAAACCATGAATTCAAGATAGAAAAGTTTATTGTGATTAATTTTATGATTTACCGAGTGATTAGATGCATGTGTTAAAATACCGATAAGAAATTTCAGTGATTGCATGTCCGATTTGCATATTAGGGCTTAATTGCTAAAGTTGATAAATATGAGTTCTAAACGCTAAGGGATTAAATTGAAGTGCATAATTCAAGTAGAGGTTAGACCATTATATTTTCATGGACAAATGGATATACGTAGGTAGAAATAACTAAATATTTTAACGAAGGGCATTTTAATAAAGTGTCAAATAAAAGAATTAAAAAGCAAAAAAGATGGAAAAAATGTGCTCACCTTCTTCCTTAGGCCGAATTTCAAGGGTTCTCCATAGATACGGTTTGTTTCAAGCTTCCAAGCTCCATAGTAAGTGATTCCAAGCCCCGTTTTTAATGTTCTTTATGTTTTTGTAGTCCCGGTAACTTGATTAAGCTTATTTTAGCAATAATTTAACCTAGGGTTTATATTTGGAAAAATACCCGTAGGTGAAATGTGTTATTTTGATGCTTTATGTTAGAATACGAATTTTGAAATTGTATTAAACAACTTTTGCCAAGTGATTTTACGTGAAAACGAGTAAAACGACATAATCGATAAAAATACCTAATGTTCATAAGTACATGTTAGAGTGAGAATTTGATGCTGCCATAGAAGGGAAAAATGATCAGCATGTCATAAAGCATAAGAAAATTGGATGAAGTTTAATTTCCAAGCCTTGAGGCAAAAGTGGAAATATGTAAAAGTTTAGGGGCAAAAGTGTAATTTTCCAAAGTTTGAGTCAAGGACTATTTTAATAAATGTGAGTATTAAAGAAGCTAAATTTGTTATTATAGATCAAGAAGAACGAAATCTGGAGTTAGACTGGGGAAAGAAAAAGATAATGGACTAAATCAATATAGTTGATCATATTTTGTTTCGAAGTAAGTTTACGATAAATAAATGCAATATTCTATTATTTTACGTTAATGTTGTTAATTTCCAACATGTGTATATTTATTTTATGAAATTATTCAAAGAAGACTCAAGCATGAATTGATAAACAAGTAATTTCAGAAAGTCCCGGTTGAACCTTAGGAATGTGTAGGATACAAATGTCATGACATTAGGGTTTAAGGATACCATGTAAGACCATGCCAAAGCATGGAAATTGGTAAGGTTTCTAAGGGAAGGATACCATGTAAGACCATGTCAAGACATGGCATTGATAAGTTACTATAAGGCAAAGGTCCCATGTAAGACCATGCCAAGGCATGGCATTGGTGAGTTCATAAGGCAAGGATACCATGTAAGACCATGTCGAGACATGGCAATGGTAAGTTTCAAAAGGATACCACGTAAGACCATGAAAAGTCATGGTAATGGTAAGGTACCCGTGTATCCTTAGTATTCCAAGTGGTTCAACGGGAAAATTTAAAGAGAATATCAAGGTAAGGTAAGGTAAGACGAGTTATACTAAAAAGGTAAGACAAATTCATGCTAGAGGAGCAAAGGTAAGTATATAATGTTCATGTATGCTTGATAAGGAAAAAGGTAAGTAAAAATGCATTAATAAATTTGATTAAGTAAGTAAGTATTTAAATAAGTGAGTAAGTGAAGAAGTTTAAAATATGTCTATGACAATTAATGAAGTTGCATTAAGTAGTATCATGCCAAGTAGTATGATAATTCTTATGAATGTTGTTATTTATTTGCATGCAAACTTACTAAGCTTAATGCTTACCCCCTTTATTTTTCTTCTATTTATAGTTTTGTCAAGCTAACTCGAGTATCGTAAAGTACGTCGGAGGTCCAGACACACTATCACAAGGATCATTTTGGTATAGCTAACGTTTCATTTTTAGTATGCCATGTATAGCATCGTAGCCAATTTGTGTGTATGATCTTATGACATGGCTAATTAATGGTATTTAATTGCTTGATAATGATTAGCTATTGGAATGGCTAATCAAGGACTTGTTTGGTGCTATGTATGCCTAAATGCTAGTTTTTCCACGAAAATCATGAAAAAAGTGAAATTAGCTTTAAAATAGTATCGGACAGCAGTAATGATGTGAATTTGAAAAATCACTAAAAATAGTAGAAATGGATTTAGATAGTTAATGAGATATATAATTAAAGCTTATTGAGTCTATTTTAATATGAAAGAAATATAGTAATTAAAGGAGTTGTATTTTATGAGATATTTAAATTTTGGTGAGATAGGGTCAGAGTGATTTCTAAATCCCATGTTCTGATTTTTGAAATTCACTAAAAATTGTACAAAAATAATTAGAAGTTATAATTTATATGTATAGATTTCTTATCGAGTATAATTTTTAGAGAAATAAATGCATGGTTATTTGAATTCTGGACAGGGATAAATTAATTCGTAGTGAACAGAGGTTAGAGTAGCCAAACACTGAAATAGGGGAAATGTTAACTAATAAACTGTACTAATTGGCTGGACCAAAAATTCTGAAACAAATTTAGTAAGAAGATATATGAGTCTAGTTTCAGAGAAAATTTACGAATTTGAATTTTAAGTTTTGTAACTCGATTTATGATTTATTTAGTGACTATGACACAGATGGATAGTTTATTTATGAAAGATGAAATAAATTGTTTTGATTTGTTTAAGTGATTGGAAAATTTTTATTGATTCTGGTTTGTTCCCGAACTGTTTTAATTTCATGTTTTAGGGTCTCGAGGACCTTTTTTAGGGACATATTGAATGAATGAAACTAAATTACTTTTAAAAGCAAATTTTTATGCTTTGAATTAGTAAGCTAAGTTCGGTAACGCCTCATGCTCGACTCCGGTGATGGTCTCGGGTAAGGGGTGTTTCATTTATTAGTATCAGAGCAAAATTTTAGTCGATTCTCAGAATATTTAGTATGAGTAAGAGTCTAGCTGTACATGCCATACTTATATGTTGATAGTGTGGCGACTCTTGACGATTTTAAAATGTTTTCTTTTATACTTATGGATCCTGAACAAGCTGGTGTAGATGATGTAGAGAGTAACGCGCCTGCTCCCGCAGAAGGGACGGTGCCACTGGATAGTAGTGAAAGGCCCGTTACAGTTAGTCAGGGAGGAGGGACTTGAGAATCCTTCTTCCAAGCTATGAATGAATGGTTTGCCGAGTTCGTTTGTACGAATCCGGCTGTTAGACCTCCACCCCCTCATGATCCTCAGACCACCCATGTAGCTCCCCTAGTCATAGGTACGGTTATAAGAGAAAAGCCACTAGTTGATAAAATCAGAAAATGAGGAACTAAAGAGTTTCGAGCTACAAAAGATGATGATGCAGAAAAGGCAGAATTTTGGCTCAAGAATACTATCAGAGTCTTTGATAAGTTGTCCTGCACACCTGAGAAATGTATGAAATGTGTTGTATCACTTCTTAGAGATTCGACCTACCATTGGTGGAAGACACTTGTATCAGTTGCACCGAAAGCGAGAGTCAGATGGGATTTCTTTCAGGAGGAATTCCGTAAAAAGTACATCAGTCAGAGGTTTGTTGACCAGAAAAGAAAAGAGTTTCTAGAGTTGAAACAGGGTAATATGATAGTGACTGAATATGAGCGCGAGTTTGTTAGACTTAGCAATTATGCTTGAGAGTGTGTGTCTATAGAGGCTATTACGTGCAAAAGATTTGAGGATGGGCTTAATAATGATATCTAATTGTCGATTGGTGTCCTAGAAATAAAAGAATTTGTTGTCCTAGTTGAGAGAGCCTATAAGGTAGAGGAACCGTTAAAAAGATAGGGCAAAGTTGAAATTGAGACGCAAGACACAAAGAAAAGACCAATGAGCAAGTCATTTCAATCTACATCCAAGAGGCCTAGAGAGTTCTCCACTAGATCTAATTTTTCAGCTGGATATTCTAGCTGAAACAGAGGTAGAATATTTATGAGTCCGAAAGCTCAGACCACTTCGATTGCAAGTGTTTGCACTGTTTAACAGTGTCCTCGATGTGGTCAACATCACCCAGGTCAGTGTCGAGCAACTGAGACAGGTTGTTTCCGATGTGGTGCACCAGACCATTTTATTCGGGAGTATCCTGAGATGATTAAAAGAGAAGCAATACCGAGTGTAAGATCAGGCACCGCTCCTGTCAGAGGCAGACCACTGAGAAATCCGGGAGCTGGGGCAAGTAATAGAGGTGAATCTAGAGATTTAGCACTAAGACCAGATGTTAGAGCACCGATGAGGACATATGCTATCCGTGCTCGCGAAAAGGCATCCTCCCCCAATGTGATTACGGGTACATTTTCTCTCCATGATACTAGAGTTATTGCGTTGACTGATCCGGGTTTGACCCATTCAGATGTTTGCATGAAATTGATGCCTAGTATGAGTATGCCTATAGAATCTACAGAATTTGTGATTAAAGTATCGATTCCATTAGGCAAGCATGTATTAGTAGATAAAGTATGTAGAACTTTCCCTTTGATCTCGCTGATCTCAAGCTATTTCCGTTTGATGAAATTGATGTGATTCTTGGTATGGATTGGTTGACTACACATTATGTGATAGTGAATTGTGGAAAGAAATTCATTGAGTTGAAATGTGAAAATGGTGAAATTCTTCGGGTTAATTCAGAAGAGTTAGATAGTTCATGTAAAGCCCTCACGCCCTAGACCATCTCTAGAGTCGAGCTTGAGGTGTTACTAAACTTAATTCATTAATTAAATAGCTCAAACAATTTATTTTTAAAATTTCCAGATAAGCTGGCTAACTAAATCACAGTCGCTTAAAAATTCATATCTCAAGTTTTGAAACTCGAAATTAATATCTGTAAATTTTTCCTGAAAGTAGATTCATATATCTATCTACTAATTTTTTTCTAGAATTTTTTGTCAGGACAATTAGTACAGTTTATTAGTTAAAGTCTCCCCTATTTCAGGGTTTGACTACTTTGACCCCTGTGTATTATGAATTAGATATCTCTCTGTACAGAGTTTTAATGATTATTATGTTTGTTTCTAATAAAACTAGACTCAATAAGGAATATGTACATATAAAGTAAAACTCACAATTATTTTTGTACAATTTTTGGTGAATTTTTAAATTCAGAATAGGAGATTCAGAGACCACTATGAACCTATTCCACCAAAACTTAAATATCTCATAAAATATACCTCATTTACCTGTTTTGTTCCATCCATATGAAAATAGACTCATCAAGATTAAATTCATAACTTATTCATCATTTAATTCCATTTCTACTATTTTTAGTGATTTTTCAAATTCACATCACTGCTGCTGTATGACTCTGTTTTATAGCAAATTTCACCATTTTTATGATTTTCCATGGAGTAGGTAATACATTAAGCATACATGTTATCATATACAAACTTGATTAGCCATTCCAGTAGCTAATCATTTACAAACCCTTTTCTTACAAAACCATAACCATATCATATGATCATTTATACAAAGTGAGTATATTGCTATACATGCCACACTCAAAATATACAAGCCATTTTACCAATTTAGGTCTTCGAATAGTGTGAACGAGCCTTCGACCTATTCCGATTCTCAAGCCGACTTATCAAAACTACAATGAAGAAAAAGGAGGGAGTAAGCATAAATGCTTAGTAAGTTCACATGCAAATAACAAGTAACATAATCATGCCATTCAACATAAACATTATTTGCATAAACAACACCAAAACATTCATGTTACATTTGCATTTAATATCTTACTACAATTTCATCATACTAAATTCTCAACCCGAGGGTTTAAACACATACCTGTCAAATTTTCTTATTCATCACACTTACCAACATGTCACCATCGTATTAGGTATTCTCCTTATTCTATTAGAGATCTCCCGTTGAACACATCGGAATATGATTTCAGATACACGAATAATGTGAAATAAGTGCTATACTCATAGCTAAACAAGCTCAATAGCTTTTGAAATCTATGTAGCCAAGCTACCATGTAACCCGCCCATAAACGAACTAGGACTCAACTCAACGAGCTCGGGCGTTCGCATCCATAAGTGAACTCAGACTCAACTCAACGAGATCGGAACTCAACCACCCTAGTGACATGTCACTTGTACCCTAATCTATTACCACAGTTCAAACAGGATTCTTTTCAATTACACATTTCGATCGCCTTCTTCGAAATATAGAAATCGATGCTTGCTAACATCTCATACTTATCAAGTTGTTCACATAATTTGCATATCACCAAATAATAATCTACAAAACATCATATATCATGATAATAAGTATCATGTCATATAAATAACATTAAATCACTTAAAACAAAAATTATGTTACCTTATTTACACATGAACTTACCTCGATACAAAATTTTAGAAATCGAGCCTATTCCTCGTAAACTTTGCTTTTCCCTCGATCACGACTTGAATCTCGTTTCTCTTGATCTATAATGCCAAATTAATTTTATTTAATACATACATTCATCAAAACAGCCCTTAGTACGAACTTTGGCAAAATTACCATTTTACCCCTAAACTTTCACATATTTTCACTTTTACCCCAAGGCTTGTAAATTAAACCTCATCCTATTTTCTGATGTTTTATGACATGATGATCATTTTTCCCTTCTATGGAAACATCAAATTCACACTCTAACATGTACTTATGACTATTAGGTATTTTTACTAATTAAGCCCTTTTACTCGTTTTCACTTAAAACCGAGTAGCACAAGTTGTCAAACATAATTTAAAACCTCATAGTCTATCATTAAACACCAAAATACACAAATTTCACCTATGGGTATTTTTCCAAATATGAACCCTAGGTTGAATTATTGCTAGCATAAGTTAAATCGAGCTACCGGGATTCCAAAGCGTAAAGAACATTAAAAACCGGGCTTGGAATCACTTACTATGGAGCTTGGAAGATTGAAAAAAACCCTAGCTATAGATAACCCTTGAAATTTTGGCTTAATGAAGAATATGGACAAAAATTGGCTTTTAATTTTGTTTTTAATTCATTTTAATAACTAAATGACCAAAATGCCCTTAATTAAAAACTATGGTGTTTTATCTTCCTTTAGGTATTTTTGTTCAAACTAGTATAATGGTGTAATTACTATCCAAGGACCTCCACTTTAAAATCCCATTACTCACAAGTACTTAATACCTTTGTGAACTAGAACACACATTTTACAACTTTTGCAATTTAGTCCTAAATATCAAATTAGACCCTCTATCGATAAAATTTCTAAACCAAATTTTCACACAATCATGAAATCATGCCATAGGCCTTAAAATGATAATAAAATAAATTTTTCTACCTCAGATTTGTAGTCACGAAACCGCTATTCCGATTAGGCCCTAATTCGGGATATTACAACTCTACCCCCTTTAAGGATTTTCGTCCTCGAAAATCTTACCGGTAAACAGGTGTGGGTATTGATTTCTCATGGTTTCCTCCGGTCCCCACGTAGTCTCTTCTACCCCATGCTTTTGTCACAATACTTTCACGAGAGCGACATTTTTATTTCTTAGTTGTTTGACCTCTTGAGCTAAAATCTTAATCGGTTCTTCTTCGTAAGTCATATCCAGTCGTAGCTCAATTTCTATCGGTGAAATTATATGTGAAGGATCCGAACGATACCGACGTAGCATAGATACGTGGAACACATCATGCATCTTCTGTAATTCAGATGGCAATGCTAGCCGATAAGCTACTGGTCCAACATTTTCAATTATTTCATACGATCCAATAAAACGCGGAATGAACTTGCCCTTCCGTCCAAATCTAAGAACTTTCTTCCATTGAGACACTTTTAAAAATACCTTATCACCAACTTGAAATTCGATTTCCTTTTATTTCAAATCCGCATAAGATTTCTATCCATCCGATGCAGCTTTCAAACAATCTCAAATCACTATCACTTTTTCTTCGTTTCTTTTATTAGATCAACTCCATAAATCTGATTTTCCTTGAGTTCAGTCCAATACAATTGCGTCCGACATTTATGACCATACAATGCTTCATAAGGTGCCATCTTCAAACTCGTCTTATAACTATTATTATAAGCAAATTCTACCAACGGTAAATACCTTTCCCAACTACCTTGAAATTCCAATAAACAAAATCTGAGCATGTCTTCAAGAATCTGAATCACTCTCTCTGACTATCCATCAGTTTGTGGATGAAAGGAAGTACTGAAATTCAACTTCGTACCTAATGCCTCTTACAACTTTTTCCAAAATAGCAAAGTAAATCACGGATCTCTATCCGAAATGATTGATAAAGGTATTCCATGAAGTCTAACAATCTCTTTAATATACAATTCAGCCAACTTATTAAGAGAATAATCCGTACGTACCGGAATAAAATGAGCCGATTTAGTTAGTCTGTCAACTATTACCCATATGGCATTTTTCTTCCCTGGAGTTAACGGCAACCCTGATATAAAATCCATAGTAATCCGATCCCATTTCCATTCAGGAACCATGATAGGCTGGAGTAGTCCCGAAGGTACTTGGTGTTCAGCTTTCACTTGTTGACAAATTAAGCACTTTGATACACACTCGAAGATATCTCTTTTCATTCCATTCCACCAATACATTTTCTTCAAGTCATTATACATTTTCGTACTGCCCGGGTGAACTGCCAAACAACCATTATGTGCTTCATGCAAAATCTTTTGAATCAATTCATCATTTTTCGGTACACAAATCCAGTTTTTAAACATCAAGCAGCCATCAGAACCGATTCTGAAATCTGATCCTGTATCAGCTTCGCATTGCTTTCTCTTGGCTTGCAAATCTTGGTCATTTTTTTAAGCTTTACAAATCTCTTGTAAAAACATCGGTCTTGCTCTTAACTCTGTTAGAATCGAACCATCATTTGATACCTTTAACTGAGTATTCATAGCTCTCAAAGTAAATAGCAACTTTCTGCTCAAAGCATCGGTAACCACATTCGCTTTTCCCGGATGGTAGTCTATAACAAGCTCGTAATCTTTCAATAACTCCAACCATATTTGCTGTCTCAAATTGAAGTCTTTTTGTGACATCAAGTATTTAAGACTTTTATGGTCGGTATATACTCGACACTTTTCACTATACAGATAATGTCACCAAATCTTCAAAGCAAACACTATAGCAGCCAATTCCAAATCATGAGTCGGATAATTCCTTTCGTGAGATTTTAATTGCCTCGAAGCATAAGCCACCACTTTTCCTTCTTGCATAAGTATACATCCTAAGCCATTTCCAGAAGCATCACTATACACCACAAATTCTTTACCTGATTCGGGTTGTACCAACACTGGTGCTTCAGTTAATAACTTTTTCAATTCTTCAAAACTCTGTTGACATTCTTCCATCCACTCAAATTTAACATCCTTTCGGAGTAGTCTAGTCATAGGAGCAGCAATTATAGAAAATCCATTTACAAACTGCCGATAATACCTAGCTAGCCCCAAGAAACTTCTAACCTTGGTTACATTTTTCGGTGGTTTCCAATCAACAATGGCTGAAATTTTACTAGGATCAACCCGTATACCATCACCTAAAATAATGTGACCCAAAAATCCAACTTCCCGAAACCAAAATTCACTTTTACTAAACTTGGCACATAACTGCTTATTTCGTAAAGTTTGCAAAACTATCTTCAAGTGTTGGCATGCGCGGTCTCATCTTTCAAATAAATTAAGATGTCATCTATAAATACCACAACAAATTTGTCCAAGTATGGCCAAAATATGCGATTCATCAAATCCATAAACACAGCAAGAGCATTTGTTAACCCGAATGGAAAAACTAAAAATTCATAATGACCGTACCTTGTTCTAAAAGCAATTTTAGGTACATCCGACTCTTTTTCTCGCAGCTGGTAGTATCCAGATCTCAAGTCAATCTTTGAAAACCATGTTGCTCCTTTTAGCTGATCAAACAAATCATCAATTCTTGGCAACGAATACTTGTTCTTGATTGTTACCTTGTTTAATTACTGATAGTCAACACACAATCTCATAGAACCATCATTTTTTTTCACAAATAACACGAAAGCACCCTAAGGTGAAAAACTCGGTCTCACAAAGCCTTTATTAGTCAACTCTTGCAATTGCGACTTTAATTCTTTCAACTCTGCTGGTGTCATTCTATACGGAGCAATCGAGATCGAAGCTGTTCCTGGTATCAACTCAATACCAAATTCTATTCCCTGACTGGAGGCAAACCTGACAACTCTTCTGGAAATACATCCGTGAATTCACACACAATTGGCACTGATTCAACTTTCTTTTCAACTTCTTTCGTATTAATTACATATGCCAAATAAGCTTCATAACCCTTCCTCAAATATCTCTGAGCCAACATCGAAGAAATCACACTAGATAATGCCTCTGATTTGCCTGATTCAACCCGCAGAATTTTACCACTTTCACACTTTAATTCTATAACCTTTTCTTTGCAATTTACTATAGCATCATGCAATGTCAACCAAGCCATACCCAAAATAACATCAAATTCATCAAACGGCAACATCAAGTTGGCCAGAAATTAATGACCCCAATCATTAAAGGACATTTCTTGCATACTTTATCAACTATCACACATTTGCGTAATGGATTCGACACTCTAATCATAAATTCTATGTATTCAACAGGTATATTCATACTAGACACCAATTTCATGCACACATATGAACGAGTAGAATCGGGATCAATCAAAGCATTAACATTAACATCATAAAGAGAAAATATACCAGTAATCACGTCAGGTGATGAAGCATCTTCACGTGCCTTTATGGCATAAGTTCTAGCTGGAGCCCTTGCTTCAGGTATAGCTGCTGAATCTTTGACTACATTCTTACTGCTTGCTTCATTTCCAGCTTTTCTCGAATATATTCCCCTCGAGTCTGCACCACTAGCTTTTACACTCTGAAATTTTTCTTTCTCAACTCTCACTGGGCAGTCTCTAATAAAATGATTCAGAGAACCACACCGAAAACATTCATTCGCTCTACATGGGCCAAAGTGATTTCTACCACACCGCTGGCACTCGGGCTTAACAAATCTTGAATTTCCCACACTAGCCACGGAAGTAGTCTAAGATTTAAAACCCACATTTTGCTTCTTAGAATTTTCATATGATTGTCCAGCCGAAACCTGAGAATGAGGATTCATATTTCTAGATTTTCTAGATTACTGTGAGAATGAACTGCTCGTCGATCTTTTCTTCCAATTTCTAGTCTTAGCCTCTACTTTTTTCTTCTCTTTGAGTAGTTCTTCAGCCTTGCAAGCTCGATCAACAAGTACTACCATTTATTTTAATTCGAGAATCCCAACAAATACTTTAATGTCTTCATTGAGTCCGTCTTCTTCGTCTACACATTTTAGCCTCTGTAGGAATATATTCTCTAGCATACTTACTCAACCTGACAAACTCCCTTTCGTATTCAGTAACTGTCATGTTCCCTTGCTTCAATTCAAGAAACTCTTTATGCTTTTGATCAAAAAATCTTTCACTAATGTATTTCTTCCGAAATTCTTCTTGAAAGAACTCCCAAGTTACTTTCTCTTTCGGTACTACTGAAATCAACGTCTTCCACCAATGATAGGCTGAATCCCTCAACAATGGTATAGCACATTTCAAGCATTCCTCAGGTGTATAAGACAATACATCAAATACCCGAATAGAATTCTCAAGTCAAAAATCTGCTTTCTCTGCATCATCATCAACATTTGCCCTAAATTCTTCGGCCCCTTCTTACGAATTCTGTTAACTGGAGTTCTGTGAAATTTCATTAGATCTACACCTTGAGGCATCGGGGGTACTGGTTGAGGAATCGGGGGAGGTGGGGGAGGTTGTGCATTCGGGTTCATACGAACAAACTCAGTATACCAGGCATTCATCATCTAGAGAAAGGCTTCCCGAGCCCCTTCTCCTCCTCCTTGACCAACAGTAGGAGGTGGATTTTCAGTTGGCACCGCCCCTTCAGCCAGAGCTGGTGCATTACTCTCTACATCATCAGCCACAGCTAGATTGGGATCCATTTACTATAAAAAAATCATTTAAAAGGTCAGAAGTCGTCACACTATCACAATATACATATATGGCATGGCATGTATAGCAAAACCCGTACATACACACGTTATTCTGAGAACCGACTAAACCTGACTCTGATACCACTAAATGTAACACCCTCACGCCCTACACCATCGCCAGAGTCGAGCTTGAGGTGTTACTAAACTTAATTCATTAATTAAACAGCTCAAACAATTTATTTTTCAAATTTTCTGACAAGCTGGCTAACTGCGTCACAGTCACTTAAAAATTCATATCTCGAGTTCTAAAACTCAAAATTAAGATCCGTAAATTTTTCCTAAAACTAGATTCATATATCTATCTACTAATTTGTTTCTATATTTTTTTGTTAGTCCAATTAGTACAGTTTATTAGTTAAAGTCTTCCTAATTTTAGGGTTTGACTACTCTGACCCCTGTGTATTATGAATTAGATATCTCTCTATACAGAGTATTAATAATTATTATGTTTGTTCCTAATAAAACTAGACTCAATAAGGAATATGCACATATAGATTAAAAATTATAATTATTTTCTTACAATTTTTGGTGAATTTTTAAATTTAGAATAGGGGATTCAGAGACTACTATGACCCTGTTCCACTAAAACTTAAATATCTCATAAACTATAACTCATTTACCTGTTTTGTTCCATCCATATGAAAATAGACTCATCAAGCTTCAATTTTATAACTTACTCATCATTTAATTACATTTTTACTATTTTTAGTGATTTTTCAAATTCTGTATGACTCTATTTTATAGCAAATTTACCATTTTATGATTTTCCATGGAGTAGGTAATACATTAAGCATACATGTTATCATATATAAACTTTATTAGCCATTCCAATAGCTAATCATTTACAAACCCTTTTCTTACCAAACCATAACCATATCATATGATCATTTACACAAAGTGAATATATTGCTATACATGCCACACTCAAAATATACAAGTCATTTTACCAATTTAGGTCTTTGGATAGTGTGAACGAGCCTTCGACCTATCCCGATTCTCAAACTGACTTGTCAAAACTACAATGAAGAAAAAGGAGGGAGTAAGCATAAATGATTAGTAAATTCATATGTAAATAACAAGTAACATAATCATGCCATTCAACATAAACATTATTTGCATAAACAACACCAAAACATTCATGTTACATTTGCATTTAATATCTTACTACAATTTCATCATACTAAATTCTCAACCCGAGGGTTTACACACATACCTGTCAAATTTTCTTATTCATCACACTTACCAACATGTCACCTTCGTATTAGGTATTCTCCTTATTCTATTAGAGATCTCCTGTTGAACACATCGAAATATGATTTCGGATACACGAATAATGTGCAATAAGTGCTATACTCATAGCTAAACAAGCTCAATAGCTTTTGAAATCTATGTAGCCAAGCTACCATGTAACCCGCCCATAAACGAACTCGGACTCAACACAACGAGCTCGGGCGTTCGCATCCATAAGTGAACTCGGACTCAACTCAACGAGTTCAGACGCCTAGTTACATCTCACGAACTCGGACTCAACTCAACGAGTTCGAAATTCAACCATCCTAGTGACATGTCACTTGTACCCTAATCTATTCCCACGGTTCAAACGAGATTCTTTTCAATTACACATTTTGATCGCCTTCTTCGGAATATAGAAATCGATACTTGCTAACATCTCTTACTTATTAAGTTGTTCACATAATTTGCATATCACCAAATAATAATTTACAAAACATCATATTTCATGATAATAAGTATCATGTCATATAAATAACATTAAGTCACTTAAATTAAAAATTATGTTACCTTATTTACACATGAACTTACCTCGATACAAAATTTTAGCAATCGAGCCTATTCCTCGTAAACTTTATTTTTCCCTTGATCACGACTTGAATGTAGTTTCTCTTGATCTATAATGCCAAATTAATTTTATTTTATACATACATTCATCAAAACAGCCCTTAGTACTAACTTTGACAAAATTACCATTTTACCCCTAAACTTTCACATATTTGCACTTTTTCCCCAAGGCTCGTAAATTAAACCTCATCCTATTTTCTTATGTTTTATGACATGCTGATCATTTTTCCCTTCTATGGCAACATTAAATTCACACTCTAACATGTACTTATGACTATTAGGTATTTTTACCGATTAAGCCCTTTTACTCATTTTCACTTAAAACCGAGTAGCACATGTTGTCTAACATAATTTAAAACCTCATATTCTATCATAAAACACCAAAATACACAAATTTCACCTATGGGTATTTTTCCAAATATGAACCCTAGGTTGAATTATTGCTAGCATAAGTTAAATCGAGCTACCGGGATTCCAAAAACATAAAGAACATTAAAAACAGGGCTTGGAATCAATTACTATGGAGCTTGGAAGCCTGAAAAAAACCCTAGATATGGAGATTCCTTGAAATTTCGGCCTAATGAAGAATATGGACAAAAAATAGCTTTTAATTTTGTTTTTAATTCATTTTAATAACTAAATGACCAAAATGCCCTTAATTAAAAACTATGGTGTTTTATCTTCCTCTAGGTATTGTTGTCCAAACTAGCATAATGGTCTAATTACTATCCAAGGACCTCCACTTTAAAAACCCATTACTCACAAGTACTTAATACCTTTGTGAACTAGAACACACATTTTACAACTTTTGCAATTTAGTCCTAAATATCAAATTGGACCCTTTATCGATAAAATTTCTAAATGAAATTTTCACACAATCATGAAATCATGCCATAGTCCTTAAAATGATAATAAAATAAATTTTTCTACCTCGAATTTGTGGTCACGAAACCACTAGTCTGATTAGGCCCTAATTTGGGATATTACAGTTCGTTTGCCATGATTTCTGTTATGTCTGCTCAGAAATGTTTGAGAAAAGGGTGTGAAGCTTATCTTGTTTTTGTGTTGAACACTAAAGATCTAGTATTGAAAATTGAATATGTGCCTGTGGTATGTGAGTTTCTCGATGTGTTTCCGGAAGAACTACTAGGTTTGCCTCCTGTTAGAGAAGTTGAGTTTGGTATTGAGTTGATTTCAGGTACCACACCCATTTCTATTGCTCCTTACAGAATGGACCCATTGGAATTGAAAGAATTGAAAGTTTAGTTGTAGGAATTAACAGATAAAGGCTTTGCAAGACTTAGTAGTTCACCATGGGGTGCAGTAGTGCTATTTGTGAAAAAGAAAGACAGATCGATGAGATTGTGCATAGATTATTGGCAGGTTAAGAAGGTAACAGTAAAGAAAAAATATCCACTGCCTAGAATTGATGATTTTTTTGATCAATTGAAGGGAGCCACTGTGTTCTTCATGATAAATTTCAGATCAGGATATTATTAGTTGCGAGTTAAAGAGTTAGATGTCCCAAAGACTACTTTCTAGACTAGGTATAGTCATTATGAGTTCCTTGTGATGCCATTTGACTTAACTAATGCTCCTTCCATTTTTATGGACTTAATGAACCGAATTTTTAGACCGTACATGGATAAGTTTGTAGTTGTGTTCATTGATGATATCTTGATTTATTCTCATGATGAGATTGAGCATGCAGAGCATTTGAGAATAATTTTACAGATTCTGAGAGATAACCAGTTGTATGCCAAGTTCAGCAAAAGTGAGTTCTGGTTACGAGAAGTTGGTTTTCTTGGACATATTGTCTCAGGTGAAGGTATCAGTGTTGATTCGAGCAAGATTTCTGTAACACCCCGAACCCGAAACCGACACCGGAGTCGAACACGAGGTGTTAACTGACTTTAACCCCTTTACAAAATTTATTTTCCAGACACTGGCCAATCTGTGTACTAGTCGTTTTAAAAATCATATCTTGAGTTTCATAACTCGAAAATCAGTTTTGTAATTTTTCCCAGAAACTAGACTCATGTGCCCATCTATGTATTTTTTTCTAGAATTTTTGGTCTGGCCAATTAGTACAGTTTATTAGTCAAAGTCTCCCAAGTTGCAGGGGTCGACTACACTGACCTTTGCCCATTACGACTTGGATATCTCCCTGCACAGAACTTCAATACTGATGCCGTTTGTTTCTATAGAAACTAGACTCAGAGAGGAATCTATACATATATAGTACGACTCCTAATTATCTCTGGTTAATTTATAATGAATTTCCAAAGTCGGAGCAGGGAATCCAGAAACCGTTCTGGCCCTGTCCCACGAGAACCTGATTTTCTCTTAACATAGTGTCCATATGATCTTTTCATTACTTCTATATGAAAATAGACTCATCGAGCTTCGATTACATAATTTATTCATCAATCAATTCCATTTCTACTATTTTTAGTGATTTTTCAATTTCATGTCACTGCTGCTGCCAGCATCTGTTACGAAGGCAACCATGCCCACTTCATGTTTACTCCTTGATTCAACTAATGATTCCTCATGCATATCACAAATTATGATCATGACTAACCATGCCAAGGCTAATCATTGTCAACTTCTCCCTACTACATTATTGCCATATCATAAATTTTAACACCAAAACAATTTACCATGACATATGGCATAAAAAGGTCGAATCATCAAAATTCACGACCTAACGTTATGAAACCAAACCCAACCGAACATTTATGCCATTTTCGCATGGCTAAAAGTTTACATACCAAAGTTCAAACACAACATAATAGCCTATACATGCCAAAATGTTCTTCTAAGCCAACTAAGAAGAAAGTACCAAAACTTGCTATCCGGTGTGATGACTTCGATGACGGCCTGACCCCGCGAAAATAGATGAGTCCAAGCAACCTATAATGGGTGACAAGGAAACACCGAGTGAGTTTATAACTCAGTAAGTCATAAGCAATGCACTACCATCCATCAATAACATTATCACAAGAGGAAACAAAATGGAACGAGACAATTTACTCCATCCATACCGAACCATACCATAGTTCCTCCAACCTATCGGTTCAATTTCATATCAATTCATGCATTCACAATCCATATACTCATCAATAGGACATTGAAGCATTTTCATAGATCAATTTATTTTCGTTACAATCAAACAACAAAACGGCCTTTCACCCATCCTACGATAAATTTTATGTACGTGACTTCAAGTATAGTTGTCACATAGGTTCATCTTACCGAGCTCAACACCAAGTATAAGCATAGCACATATTAGCCATGTACTCAAGACACTTACCCGATCCGCTGTCCGCGATCGACTCAATAGTGTCGCACACATAGTGTCCATAATGATTCACGAATGTATATTGAGCCCGCACACTCAGTGCTATATAATCAACTCGCACACTTAGTGCTACGTAATCAAATCGCACACTTAGTGCTACATAGTCAAACTCGCACACTTAGTGCCGCATGGTCAATTCGCACACTTAGTGCATCATATTCATTTCGCACACTTAGTGCAACATAGTCAAATCGCACACTTAGTGCTGTACAATTTAATCCCGCGCACTTAGCGCCAATCTCATGGTCATAAATGGTTGTCCCGCACGTTTAGTGCCGAGATCAACAACTCAGTACATCTTACCTCTTTTCGTTCATTCAACAATTTCATCATCACATACGTACATGCATATATATATATATGTATATTTATTCATTCCATTCAGCTTCAATACATAACATTATGACCATTGAAATAATACCAACTACATGCTTAATGACTTACCTCGTGTTGGGTAAGACGGTTCCAACTCGGCTACTCGATAACCTTTTCTTTGCCTTTGCTCGATTCACCTCCTTTAACTCCTTGAGCTAAATCAATAATTTAACTAGTTTAACCACCTTGCTAAATATTTACAATCCAATTTCACATGTATATGTATGTTAGTATATTCGGCTAATAACCTCATGCAACTACCATATCATCAAAAATCTAATCACACATGCACATACATTAGGTAAGTTACCTTTGCTAATTTTAAACCCAACATCACACAAGCTCTCAAGAGATGGCCGGATGCCTCTTTTGTTACCCAACTAATCATTCAACAATTCCATCCCCTTTACCACCCTTTTATGCCTAATTATCTAAATCAAGATAAGATCATCAACATGCCTAACCATAGCCGAATGTGCAACATTAATCTATCACCTCTATCTCTTAAATACTATCAAGTTCATTTACTTCTAATTTCTTAAGTTCAACATCTTAATGCCCATTATAGCCACTCCCATAATCTACATTTAAAAATCGGCAACACCCACATTCAACTATCTTAGCCGAATACTCCTCAACACTTAGACCAAAGTATGCACATTAAACTTAATACAACTTTCATTATACCTTTCACCCTAAAACATAATTTATAAATCTTGCCCTTCCTTCCATGTTTCGATCAATTATTCAAATTACCTCATAGCATGAACATTTTTTTTTTCAACTAATCTAGCATGACTCATTCGGCCTTAACAATGAACCTCTTTTCATACAAGGACAAAAATAAATCAAATGAACCTTCCATCTAAACCCCATTCTATCTTCTACTCATTCAATAATACATGTAAACAACTACTAATTCTAGTACTTTGATACACGGTTTAGTGCCCAACCATCATAAAAGTTTGAATCCTTCTTAATATTATCAAAATACATTCACAAATTGACTTAAACATATAAGAAGATTTAACTAACACTTCAAAACTTACCTCCTACTAGCAAGAAGTAGTGCCGAATTGCCTAAAGGAGAATTTTCCTTTTTCTCTTCTTTGGTTTCGGTTTTGGCAAGGTGGAGAAGAATATGAACACTCCTCTTCCCTTTTTCTCTTTCATTCCATTTTATTATAATTATTTTAAGTCATTTGTTAACTAAACAAAACATAATAAATTAGAATAAGTGGAGCACCATCACTCCTTGGCCGGCCACCCATCATCTTTTGGGCAATTTGACATGCAAAACCACTCTTTTTGGTACATGCACTAATAGACCATTTTGAATTAGACTATCATATTTTTACAATGTCTCAAATTGATCCCAATTAATAATTTCTCATGCAATTGGTAAAATTAGGGAGTGAAACTTCCACATACTCATGTTCACACATAATAAGCATAGAATATAGCAAGTAATTATTTTTACGACTCGGTCTTGTGGTCCCGAAACCACTTCCCGACTAGGGTCAATTTTGGGCTGTCACAATTTCAGCCACTGTTGATTGGAAGCCTCTTAGAAATGTATCAGAAATCAGAAGTTTTCTTGGTCTTGCCGAATATTATAGACGATTTGTAGAGGGATTTTCCATGACAGCTACCCCACTGGCAAGATTGCTACAAAAGTATGTCAAGTTTGAATGGACTGAGAAGTGTCAATAGAGTTTTGACAAGTTAAAGGCATTGTTGATTGAAGCTCCTTGTAACACCCCAAACCCGGCCTAGACATTATGACCAGATCCGGTGCGCCACATCGATGCGTTCAAAACGTTCCGTTTTACTTGGCTTGGAAAACTTAGTTGGGGTTGTAAAAGATACTTTTTAAAGCAGGTTAAGGTGAATAGGAGCTGTGCACCAGGTAGGAAACCAGGAAGAAGAGGAGGTGAGTCCGTCGGACTGCTTAAGTACCAAGCTTCCTTCGGATCCAATCCTAGACATGCACACCACCATTGCCACACCTTAACGACTCGTATAATTTTGAGAAAACCGTCTGGTTGTGTCTATCTTAAGAAAAGGATTAAGTTTGAAAACGTTTGCTTAGCGGAAGTCTTACTTGTAATCGTGTTATTTTGAAATCCCTTGATGTTTTTGAAAACGCGTCCTAAAGCTAACCCATTTTCCTTAGTCATCATAGTAAAATAAAATTATAAAAGTAATTAAAACCATAAAAATAATTAAAAGGCCGTATTACACTTAAAACCCAAAACCATAGATGAAATTAAAAAGACGTCCAGTTCACTGGAAAGAAACCAGGTTCGTAGAAACATGTGGCCAGTCCGAATCCTTCGCAGCTCCAAGCCCACTATGGTTGAGGATTACCTGCGAGGATGAAAATAAGGGGTGAGTTTTGAAAAACTCAGTGTGTAATTCAACCCAACCATAGCCTAAATCAGTTCAACCCACAGAGACAGAATAAGTTGGCCTCAGCCCAGAACAGATATCAGAATAAAGCCCGTAGGCCCAGAATAGACCAGAATAGATATATGATGCTTATGCAGAAACCCAACCATATCCAACCACATACACCCCCATACCATCCTTTCACCATGTGGGGAGACTACTCGACCCACCCAACCGCTATACGCCACAGAAATATGCAGCATGGCTGCCAGATACAAAAAATGTGACAGAGTCACCAGATACAGATATTTTGTGGCAGTGCCACCAGAACAGATAATTTGTGGCAGGGCCACGAGAACAGATAATTTGTGGCATAGCCACCAAGACGCTTCCTCCATAATATAACCCATGTCCCCATGCAACAGATATACATTCATGGCATACATCATACATATTTAATTCATCATGCTTTTCAGACAAAATTAACCCTAGGGGTATAAAGGTCGTTTTGCATACATAGGGGTATAATGGTAATTTTGCATACATAGGGGGTATAATAGCACCTCTAACTATTTCTAAGGTTTCCATGCATATCGTAGCCATTACGTTTAGCCAGAAACACAGTAACACCCCGAACCCGAGGCCATCGCCGGAGTTGAACACGAGGTGTTAACAGACTTCAAACCACTTATTAAAATTTTTCCAGACAAGCTGTCAATCTGTGTACTAGTCGCTTTAAAAATCATATCTTGAGCTCTGGAACTCAAAATCCAGTTCCGTAAATTTTCCCTGAAACTAGACTCATATTCCCATCTACATATTTTTTTCTAGAATTTTTGGTCGGGCCAATTAGTACAGTTTATTAGTCAAAGTCTCCCATGTTACTGGGGTCGACTACACTGACCTTTGCGCATTACGAGCTGGATATCTCCCTGTACAGAACTTCCATACTGATGCCGTTTGTTTCTATAGAAACTAGACTCATAGAGGAATCTATACATATATGGTATGACTCCTAATTATCTCAGGTTAATTTATAATGAATTTCCAAAGTCGGAGCAGGGAATCCAGAAACCGTTCTGGCCCTGTACCACGAGAACCTGATTATCTCTTAACATACTGTCCATATGATCCTTTCGTTACTTCTATATGAAAATAGACTCATTGAACTTCGATTACATAATTTATTCATCAATTAATTCCACTCCTACTATTTTTAGTGATTTTTCAATCTCATGTCACTGCTGCTGCCAGCATCTGTTACGAAAGCAACTATGCCCACTTCGTGTTTACTCCTTGATCTAACTAATAATTCATCATGCATATCACAAATTATGATCATGACTAACCATGCCAAAGGCTAATCATTGTCAAACTTCCCCCTACTACACTATTGCCATATCATGAATTTTAACACCAAAATAATCAACCATGACGTATGGCATAAAAAGGTCGAATTATCAAGATTTGCGACCTAACGTATGAATCCAAACCCAACCAAACATTTATGCCATTTTCGCATGGCTAAAAGGTTACATACCAAAGTTCAAACACAACATAATAGCCTATACATGCCGAAATGTTCTCCTAAGCCAACTAAGAAGAAATTACCAAAACTTGCTATCCGGTGTGATGACTTCGATGACGGCCCGACCACGCAAAAAGAGACGAGTCCAAGAAACCTAGTATGGGTGACAAGGAAACACCGAGTGAGTTTATAACTCAGTAAGTCATAAGCAATACACTACCATCCATTAATAACATTATCACAAGAGGAAACAAAATGGAACGAGGCTAGTTACTCCATCCATACCGAACCATACCATAGTTCCTCCGACCTATCGGTTCAATCTCATACCAAATCATGCATTCACATTCCATATACTCATCAATAGGATATTCGAGGCATTTTCATAAATCATTTTATTTTTGTTACAATCATACAACTAAACGGCCTTTCACCCATTCCACGATAAATCTTATGTACGTGACTTCAAGTATATTCGTCACATGGGTTCAAACTTACCAAGCTCAACTCCAAATATAGACATAGCACCTATTAGCCATGAGCTCAAGATACTTACCCGATCCGCTGTCCGTGATCGACTCAATAGTGTCGCACACTTAGTGTCCATAATGATTCAAGAACATATTAAGTCCGCACACTCAGTGCTATATAATCAACTCGCACACTTAGTGCTACATAATCATACTCGCACACTTAGTGCTACATAGTCAACTCGCACACTTAGTGCTACATAGTCAAACTCGCACACTTAGTGCTACATATTCAATTCGCACACTTAGTGCTGCACAATTTAAACCCGCACACTTAGCGCCAATCTCATGGTCATAAATGTTTATACCCGCACATTTAGTGCCAAGATCAACAACTCAATACATCTCACCTCTTTTCTTTTCATTCAACACTTTCATCACCACATACGTACATGCATATATATATATTTATTCATTCCATTCAGCATCATTACATAAACGTTATGACCATTTGAATTAATACCAACTATATGCTTAATGACTTACTTTATGTTGGGTAAAATAATTCCGAGTCGGCTACTCGATGACCTTCGATTTCCCCTTGTTGGACGCCTCTCCTTTAGGTTCTTGAGCTTAAATAATACAAATAAGAGTATTCAATGTTTAACCCAATAACATGAATTTATTTATCACATTCGGCAATCACATATCATTAAATTTTCAAACCAAAATGTCATTATATGACCACATATACACATATCCATATACTTAAGCTCAATAATTATAATGTAATATCATGTACCCACTTTAAGTATATTGCCGAATATACTTAATCATACATACACCTAACCAAAACAATTTTCTAAAATCTTTATATCATTTATACACTAAGCCGAATACTCTCACCAAGTTCACCTATATTCTTCAACAATTCCTTCATTGATCAAACACATATTCGGCTAAAGAAATGGCAATTTTAGCAACCTTCGATTTAGTACTTAACTTTTACCACATATCAAATAACTCATTTCCTTACTCATGTGACCACGTATATTCGGTCATGCATACACACATAAAATCAATTTGGAGACTCTATCAATCCAACATACATTCGACACCTTCATCCACCATTCTACCAAGCATGTAATATTCAAACACAACCAAACTCACATTCGGCCCTAGCTCATAACAAGGTAGCCGATTCTTTTTATAGTTCAAACACTCCTCTATCATCATTCACCTAACTTTAACATGAAACAACAAAACTCACCATTTCTCATCCAAATAACATGAACAACAACCATTTCTTGAACTTTTTATCATGACCGATTGCTCATGTTACCAACAAGATTCAAGATTTGAACATGGGCTATTTAGAACTCAAGTCAATTACTAAAACATGCATGCATCTCAAGGACAACATCAAACATACCTTAGTCTAGCAAACCACCATAGCCGATTTTCTCAAGCTTTTCCCCTTCCTTTCTTTCCTCTATTCGGCCAAAGATGTTCAAGAATGAACACTTTTTTTTTTCTTTCTTCAATTCACGGCAACAAGGGGGTATGGATGAGACCATATTATTTTTTTTTTCATCACCCTTCCTTTCATTATTTAATCACCATGCTCATTATTTTATTTTTCTTAACATACATCACTAGCATAACATGTTGGAGACATGTTTCCACCCATAGCATGGCCGGCCACTATGCTTTAGTTTGGCTAATTTGACATGCAAGGACAACACTTTCCCACTTTAATACTATTTGGTCCTTACTTATTTACCTATCATAAATTTCCAAGTCTTTCAACTAGATCCTTTCAAGCAAAATTCACATTCCTAATATAAAATTAAAACATCAAATTTTTGTACAAGTACTATCACACATATAAGATATGCAAATAAAATTTGAACTAAATTTTATGACTCGGTTTTGTGGTCCCAAAACCACATTCCGACTAGGGTCGAATTAGGGCTGTTACAACTCTCCCCCACTTAAGAAATTTTCGTCCCCGAAAATCTTACCGGTAAATAGGTTTGGGTATCGTTCTTTCATCGAGCTCTCGGTTTCCCAAGTAGCTTCCTCGATCCCATGTTTGAGCCATAACACCTTCACTAACGGAACCCTTTTGTTTCGCAACTCCTTCACTTCACGAGCTAGGATACGTATCGGTTCTTCTTCATAACTCATATCGGCTTGAATTTCAACCTCTGATGGGCTAATTATGTGCGATGGATCAGATCGATAGCGTCGAAGCATCGAAACATGAAAGACGTCGTGAATCTTTTCAAGCTCAGGGGGCAAAATTAATCGGTATGCAACTGGTCCAACTCGTTCGGATACTTCGTACGGGCCGATGAATCTCGGACTCAATTTGCCCTTACGACCAAATCTAAGCACCTTCTTCCAGGGTGAAACTTTGAGAAATACTTTATCTCCAACCTGATATTCAATGTCTTTTCTTTTCAAATCCGCATACGACTTTTGACGATCCGAAGCGGCTT
The DNA here is from genome assembly GCF_007990345.1 of Gossypium hirsutum. Classification (NCBI taxonomy): domain Eukaryota; kingdom Viridiplantae; phylum Streptophyta; class Magnoliopsida; order Malvales; family Malvaceae; genus Gossypium; species Gossypium hirsutum. The sequence continues at coordinate 42,155,494 of NC_053433.1, forward strand.
TCAAACTTTCGCGAATTACTCGGACTTTCTGCTCGGCATCCTTAATCAAATCAACCCCAAAGATTTTACTTTCACTAAGTTCAGTCCAAAATAATGGGGTACGACACTTGCGACCGTATAAAGCCTCGTAAGGTGCCATCTTAATGCTTGATTGAAAGCTATTGTTATAAGCAAATTCAATCAAAGGCAAATATCTTTCCCATGAACCACAGAACTCTAAGACGCAACATCTCAACATATCCTCGAGTATCTGAATTGTTCGTTCAGATTGACCATCGGTTTGGGGGTGAAAAGCAGTGCTAAAATGCAGCTTGGTACCCAAAGCTTCTTGCAATTTCTTCCAAAATCGCGATGTAAATCTTGGGTCTCTATCTGACACAATAGAAATAGGTACTCCATGTAATCTCACAATCTGAGAAACGTACAATTCAACTAGTTTATCCAATGAAAAATTCTTACGCACGGGGATAAAGTGAGCCGACTTAGTCAGTCGATCGACAACAACCCAAATCGCATCCTTCTTACTTGCTGACAATGGCAGCCCGGACACAAAGTCCATTGTGACTCGATCCCATTTCCACTCGGGTATCATGATCGGCTGAAGTAATCCTGAAGGCACTTGATGTTCTGCTTTCACTTTTTGACATATTAAGCATCTCGAAACAAAGTCAGAGATGTCTCGTTTCATACCATGCCACCAAAACTAACGTTTCAGATCGTTGTACATTTTAGTACTACCCGGGTGGATAGACATTCGGCCACTATGAGCCTCATTCAAAATCATCGAAATAAGTTCCGAATGCCTTGGAACACACAAACGACTTCTAAACCTCAAAGAATCATCATCATCCATTCGAAACTCCGATTCCTTGTTCGGAACACACTCAGCCCGTTTTGCAACCAATTCATCATCAACTTTCTGGGCTTCACGAATTTGATGAATCAATAATGGTTTGGCTTTTAATTCAGCTACTAACACATTGTCGGGTAGAACAGACAAGTGAACATTCATCGCTCGTAAAGCAAACAGCGATTTCCGGCTTAAGGCGTCTACAACCACATTAGCCTTTCCCGGGTGGTAATCAATGGCAAGCTCGTAATCTTTCAACAACTCAAGCCAACGTCTTTGTTGCAGATTTAGGTCTCTTTGAGTCATCAAATATTTGAGACTTTTGTGATCCGAAAATACATGGCACTTCTCACCAAATAAATAATGTCGTTATATTTTTAAAGCAAATACGATGGCAGCTAGTTCGAGGTCGTAGGTCGGATAATTTCTCTCGTGTGGCTTCAATTGTCTCGACGCATAGGCCACAACTCGACCTTCTTGCATCAACATGCAACCCAACCCAAGTAGGGATGCGTCACTATAAATGACAAACTCTTTGCCTAATTCGGGTTGCACTAAAATTGGTGCTTCAGTCAAATGAGTTTTCAGTTGATCGAAACTTTTCTGACATTTCTCCGTCCATTCGAACTTAACATCCTTTTGAAGTAGCTTCGTCATTGGTGTGGCTATCATCGAGAAACCTTTGACAAATCGTTGGTAATAACCGGCGAGTCCCAAAAAGCTCCGAACCTCAGTAATATTTCTCGGAGGTTTCCAGTTAAGTATGGCTGAGATTTTGTTCGGGTCAACTCGAATACCCGATGCGGATACCACATGACCCAAGAAGCTAACCTCTCTTAACCAGAACTCACACTTACTGAACTTAGCATATAACTGCTTATCCCGCAAAACTTGCAACATTAATCTCAAGTGTTCAGCATGTTCGATCTCATCTCTTGAATAGACCAAGATGTCATCAATGAACACAACTACGAACCGATCCAAATATGGTCTGAAGATTCGATTCATCAAATCCATAAATACTGCAGGGGCATTAGTGAGCCCAAACGGCATCACTAAGAACTCGTAGTGACCGTACCTCGTTCTGAAAGCAGTTTTGGGTATGTCCGAATCTCGAATTCGCAACTGATAATAGCCCGATCTCAAATCTATTTTTGAGAACACTGAGGCTCCCTTCAGTTGGTCGAACAAATCATCGATGCGCGGCAACGGATATTTGTTCTTTATCGTCACTTTATTCAGTTGACAATAGTCAATGCACAACCTCATGGTTCCGTCCTTCTTTTTCACGAACAATACTGGTGCACCCCAAGGTGAGAAACTTGGTCGAGCGAAACCTCTATCCGTCAATTCTTGCAACTGAGCTTTCAACTCTTTTAACTCGGTTAGTGCCATACGATACGGAGCTATCGAAATTGGCATAGTTCCAGGTACAAGCTCAATACCAAACTCTATCTCCCGAACAGGTGGTAAACCCAGTAACTCTTCAGGAAAAACATCCGGGTATTCACAAACCACCGGCACAGATTCGGGTTTCTTTTCTAACTCTTTGTCATTAAGTACATACGCAAGGTATGCTTCGCACCCTTTTCTCACATATTTCTGGGCCAACATTGCTGATATTACAGCTGGCAACCCCCTTAAGTCCGCAGACTCAACTCGAATTATCTTGTTATTTGCGCACCTCAAATCAATAGTCTTGCTTTTGCAATTCACAACCGCATCATGCGCGGTCAACCAATCCAAACCAAGAATAACATCAAATTCGTCAAACGGCAAAAGCATCAAATCGGCCGGAAAACAGGATTCTCGGATTATTAGAGGGCATCTCTTACACACTTTATCAACAAATACGCATTGACCCAAAGGGTTTGACACTCGAATTACGAACTCAGTAGACTCAACAGGTAGAGTCTTACTGGATGCTAAGGTTTCGCATACATATGAATGAGTAGAGCCAGGGTCAATCAATGCAATCACATTAGTATCAAAGAGAGTGAAGGTACCAGTGATGACGTCAGGGGAGGATGCCTCCTCTCGTGCGCGGATGGCATAAGCTCTAGCAGGAGTACGGTTCTCGGCTCGAACAGCCGTATCAGAGGCCCCTCTCTGACTACCACCCCTACCTCCCAAAATTCTCGGTGGTCTACCTCTAGTTGTCACTCCACTAGGTCTTGCACCTTGAATCTTATTCTTCTCATCAAGCTCCGTGCAATATCTAATGAAGTGGTCCTTCGAACCGCATCCGTAACAGGCCCTGTTAATAGACTTACCCCAACATTCACCTAGGTGTCGTCTTCCGCATTGGGGACATTCAGGTTTCTCTAGACGATTATTGCCCACACTAGCTACCGAAGTAGCTCGGGAGTCCGTCGATGGTCTTGCTCTGATGGAAATTCCCGCAGTCGTCCTCGACTTATTAGTGTCCTCCCTGAACTTCTTTACGGCTGAGAACGGAGCTTTACCCGTCGATCTTTTACGATAGTCTCTAGCTTCAAATTCAGCCTTCTTCTTCTCCTTTCCAAGTTCTTCCGCCTTGCAGGCTCGTTCGACTAGTGTTATGAATTCTTTTATTTCCATTATACCCATTAGTAGCTTTAAATCTTCATTCAATCCTTCTTCGAATCTTTTGCACATAGCAACCTCATCAGCTACACACTCCCGGGCATACCTACTGAGTCTTACGAATTCATGTTCGTATTCAGATACTGTCATACGGCCTTGCTTGAGTTCCAAGAATTCCTTACGCTTTTGATCAATGAACCGTTGACTAATATATTTCTTTCGAAATTCCGTCTGAAAGAAGTCCCAAGTTACTCGTTCGTTTGGGACTATGGAAATCAGGGTCCTCCACCAATAGTAGGCTGAGTCCCGCAACAAGGATATAGCACACTTTAGACATTCATCGGGTGTGCATGACAGTTCATCAAACACCCGAATGGTGTTATCAAGCCAGAACTCGGCCCTTTCAGCATCATCAGTAACTATGGCCCTGAACTCCTCAGCCCCGCGCTTCCTAATCAAGTCTACAGGTGGCTTACTCAGCCTCACAGGATCAGTAACTGATGGCATTACTGGCTCCGGGGGTGGATTATTCAAATTCGGGAATTGTTGGACGGCCGGATTGGTTCGGGCATACTGCGCGACCCATTCATTCATCATGGTAAAGAAGGCTTGTTTAGCCCCCTCACCTTGATTATTCGCAGATGACTGAGGTTCAACAGGCGGCGTCCCTTGTGCAGGAGCAGCCGCTACGCTCTCAACGTCATCCGCTAAGGTTCCTTCTACACCGGGGTCCATTTACTAATCAAAACAAAAACATTTTAACCGTCAGAAGTCATCACACATTTAAACATTAACATTAAGGCATGTATAGCTAGACTCATACGCGCTATGGTAGTCCTAGAACCGACTAAACCATAGCTCTGATACCAATCAAATGTAACACCCCGAACCCGAGGCCATCGCCGGAGTTGAACACGAGGTGTTAACAGACTTCAAACCACTTATTAAAATTTTTCCAGACAAGCTGTCAATCTGCGTACTAGTCGCTTTAAAAATCATATCTTGAGCTCTGGAACTCAAAATCCAGTTCCGTAAATTTTCCCTGAAACTAGACTCATATTCCCATCTACATATTTTTTTCTAGAATTTTTGGTTGGGCCAATTAGTACAGTTTATTAGTCAAAATCTCCCATGTTACTGGGGTCGACTACACTGACCTTTGCGCATTACGACCTGGATATCTCCCTGTACAGAACTTCCATACTGATGCCGTTTGTTTCTATAGAAACTAGACTCAGAGAGGAATCTATACATATATGGTATGACTCCTAATTATCTCTGGTTAATTTATAATGAATTTCCAAAGTCGGAGCAGGGAATCCAGAAACCGTTCTGGCCCTGTCCCACGAGAACCTGATTATCTCTTAACATACTGTCCATATGATTCTTTCGTTACTTCTATATGAAAATAGACTCATCGAACTTCGATTACATAATTTATTCATCAATTAATTTCACTCCTACTATTTTTAGTGATTTTTCAATCTCATGTCACTGCTGCTGCCAGCATCTGTTACGAAAGCAACTATGCCCACTTCGTGTTTACTCCTTGATCTAACTAATAATTCATCATGCATATCACAAATTATGATCATGACTAACCATGCCAAAGGCTAATCATTGTGAAACTTCCCCCTACTACACTATTGCCATATCATGAATTTTAACACCAAAATAATCAACCATGACGTATGGCATAAAAAGGTCGAATTATCAAGATTTGCGACCTAACGTATGAATCCAAACCCAACCGAACATTTATGCCATTTTCGCATGGCTAAAAGGTTACATACCAAAGTTCAAACACAACATAATAGCCTATACATGCCGAAATGTTCTCCTAAGCCAACTAAGAAGAAAGTACCAAAACTTGCTATCCGGTGTGATGACTTCGATGACGGCCCGACCACGCAAAAAGAGACGAGTCCAAGAAACCTAGTATGGGTGACAAGGAAACACCGAGTGAGTTTATAACTCAGTAAGTCATAAGCAATACACTACCATCCATTAATAACATTATCACAAGAGGAAACAAAATGGAACGAGGCTAGTTACTCCATCCATACCGAACCATACCATAGTTCCTCCGACCTATCGGTTCAATCTCATACCAAATCATGCATTCACATTCCATATACTCATCAATAGGATATTCGAGGCATTTTCATAAATCATTTTATTTTCGTTACAATCATACAACTAAACGGCCTTTCACCCATTCCACGATAAATCTTATGTACGTGACTTCAAGTATATTCGTCACATGGGTTCAAACTTACCAAGCTCAACTCCAAATATAGACATAGCACCTATTAGCCATGAGCTCAAGATACTTACCCGATCCGCTGTCCGTGATCGACTCAATAGTGTCGCACACTTAGTGTCCATAATGATTCAAGAACGTATTAAGTCCGCACACTCAGTGCTATATAATCAACTCTCACACTTAGTGCTACATAATCATACTCGCACACTTAGTGCTACATAGTCAAACTCGCACACTTAGTGCTACATATTCAATTCGCACACTTAGTGCTGCACAATTTAAACCCGCACACTTAGCGCCAATCTCATGGTCATAAATGTTTATACCCGCACATTTAGTGCCAAGATCAACAACTCAATACATCTCACCTCTTTTCTTTTCATTCAACACTTTCATCACCACATACGTACATGCATATATATATTTATTCATTCCATTCAGCATCATTACATAAACATTATGACCATTTGAATTAATACCAACTATATGCTTAATGACTTACTTTATGTTGGGTAAAATAATTCCGAGTCGGCTACTCGATGACCTTCGATTTCCCCTTGTTGGACGCCTCTCCTTTAGGTTCTTGAGCTTAAATAATACAAATAAGAGTATTCAATGTTTAACCCAATAACATGAATTTATTTATCACATTCGGCAATCACATATCATTAAATTTTCAAACCAAAATGTCATTATATGACCACATATACACATATCCATATACTTAAGCTCAATAATTATAATGTAATATCATGTACCCACTTTAAGTATATTGCCGAATATACTTAATCATACATACACCTAACCAAAACAATTTCCTAAAATCTTTATATCATTTATACACTAAGCCGAATACTCTCACCAAGTTCACCTATATTCTTCAACAATTCCTTCATTGATCAAACACATATTCGGCTAAAGAAATGGCAATTTTAGCAACCTTCGATTTAGTACTTAACTTTTACCACATATCAAATAACTCATTTCCTTACTCATGTGACCACGTATATTCGGTCATGCATACACACATAAAATCAATTTGGAGACTCTATCAATCCAACATACATTCGGCACCTTCATCCACCATTCTACCAAGCATGTAATATTCAAACACAACCAAACTCACATTCGGCCCTAGCTCATAACAAGGTAGCCGATTCTTTTTATAGTTCAAACACTCCTCTATCATCATTCACCTAACTTTAACATGAAACAACAAAACTCACCATTTCTCATCCAAATAACATGAACAACAACCATTTCTTGAACACTTTCTCATGACCGATTGCTCATGTTACCAACAAGATTCAAGATTTGAACATGGGCTATTTAGAACTCAAGTCAATTACTAAAACATGCATGCATCTCAAGGACAACATCAAACATACCTTAGTCTAGCAAACCACCATAGCCGATTTTCTCAAGCTTTTCCCCTTCCTTTCTTTCCTCTACTCGGCCAAAGATGTTCAAGAATGAACACTTTTTTTTTTTGTTTTCTTTCTTCAATTCACGGCAACAAGGGGGTATGGATGAGACCATATTATTTTTTTTTCATCACCCTTCCTTTCATTATTTAATCACCATGCTCATTATTTTATTTTTCTTAACATACATCACTAGCATAACATGTTGGAGACATGTTTCCACCCATAGCATGGCCGGCCACTATGCTTTAGTTTGGCTAATTTGACATGCAAGGACAACACTTTCCCACTTTAATACTATTTGGTCCTTACTTATTTACCTATCATAATTTTCCAAGTCTTTCAACTAGATCCTTTCAAGCAAAATTCACATTCCTATATATAAAATTAAAACATCAAATTTTTGTACAAGTACTATCACACATATAAGATATGCAAATAAAATTTGAACTAAATTTTATGACTCGGTTTTGTGGTCCCGAAACCACATTCCGACTAGGGTCGAATTAGGGCTGTTACAAACACTTACCGAGTGTTCTTACCGAATTGGGCCCGTTGGCCCATTAACCCAGTTTTGGCCCATTAAGCCCAAAATATCAAAATGCACGAAATCGCTCGTACTGCAGTTTTATCACTTCCGATTACCAGTAATAATTACCCATACGTCTCACGAGCATTCGCACACTCGCAAGCGCCCAAAATACCAGTTTTTCGGTATTTCAGCTTTTCGGCTTTTGCCGATCTAGACTATGAAAGGGTGTCAGTTACACACCTGATTTGTGACGACTTGCTGACAAGATCCACACACGAACTGCCTACAATTACGTTGCTACAATTCTTAGATTGCAAATCACAACACTAATCTCCATAATTACTTACCCATATTAGACTCTGTCCCTAAAAGCCTTTAAAACTTTACCTTCTTGCCGAAATCCGATGGCTAGATCCAAGTCTGATCGCTCCAAAGATCCAAGCCTTCGATCCAACCCTTGAGAAGACACTAATCATCAAAATAAATCATCGGTTAAAGACCCTTTATGCCCTATGCCCAAATCGATAGCCTCCCTAGATTTTAGGGACTTCGGCTTTTTCCTAACTTGAAAAATAAGACTAGATTCGGAGTTATGAGAACTTAGCACTTATTCCTTCCTGCTTTCCACGTAGATCTGATGTAGATTCAACCTTTAAATGATGGTAAAACTTGAATCTAGAAGCTTTGAAGTTTCGGCTACAAGTCCCTAACTCTATAGTAGTTTCGGCTTTTCTAGGTGATATAGAAAATAATGATTTGAGGCTATAACCCTGGGTAATGTTGTCGACAGATGCTAGGGGTTTAGAGGAGAGGAATGTTGGTAAAAAAGGAAAACATATTGAGGAATATGGCTTTGGAAAAATGACACAAGAATATAGCTTTCGGGATTTTGAGATTTGAGGTTCGGCTTTAGTCTAAGAAAATTAATGGAGGAAAGTGATGTAAAGTAGGGTGGAGATGGACAAGAGGTTTGAAAGGTTCGGCTATGGAGAAAGAAGAGGAGAAGGTAGATGGAGAAAAAGAAATAAAGAGAAGAGGAGAAGAAAAGATTATCGGAATTTTGGCACAACACACCCCAAATGCCGAAATCCCCACTACTAATTTCCCATGCTAGAGTCCCTTGGCCGGCCACCTCTTGCTCCTTGATCAGCTCCTAGATTTCCTCCCTTATCTTTATCCTTATTCAATCCCCTTACCTTTTTAAACTCTTCCTGACAGACTTTTATTTCAGTTTCATTACTTCCCTTTCCTGTACATAAAAATTAATCACTTAATTTGCTGTCATTGTGACTTGAACCTGGGTCCTCCCCAAGCTTCCACACACCACTACATCCTTCCCAGTGGCGTCACATGCCACTTTACCACTTGCTTCCTTGTGATCCATTTTTCACAAATAATTCCTAAAAAGCCCAATTTATCAAAACCCCTTTCCCCTACAGATTTAAAATTAATTAAAACTACTGGGTTTTATCCTAAGCTTGGGCCTTCTAGAGGCCCACCAACATAATTAACCCTACACATAAGAAACAGAACACAGAATTTTAAATTTTACAACTTTTACAGAATTCCCGAAAATTGGGGCGTTACAACTCTACGCTTCTTAAAGAAATTTTGTCCTCGAAGTTTACCTGATCCGAACAGATGAGGGTATTGTTGTTGCATTGCCTCCTCTGGCTCCCAAGTAGCTTCTTCTCTGCCATTGTTACGCCAAAGTACTTTCACTAATGGTACCGATTTCCTCCTCAGAACCTTAACGTCTCGATCCAATATTTGTATAGGCTCCTCCTCAAAGGTCAAATCAGTTCGGACCTCAATTTCTGCAACCGGCACGACATGAGTAGGGTCAGAACGATAACGCCTTAACATGGAGACGTGAAAAACATCGTGAATCCTGTCTAGCTCTGGAGGCAATTCAAACTGATAAGCCACTGGGCCTACTCGCTTCAAAACCCGATAAGGCCCAATGAACCGCGGACTCAACTTGCCCTTCTTGCCAAACCTTAGTATCTTCTTCCAAGGTGAAACCTTCAAGAAGACCATATCGCCCACTGAGTATTCAATCTCCTTACGCTTCAGATCTGCATACGACTTTTGCCTATCAGACGCTTCCTTTAACCGATCTCTAATTAACTTGACCTTATCCTCAGTATGTGCCACCAACTCAGGTCCAAGAACTTGTCGCTCCCCCAGTTCAGTCCAACAACTAGGTGTTCGACACCTTTGCCCATACAGTGCTTCATCAGGTACCATTCGAATACTCGACTGATAACTATTGTTGTATGCAAACTCTACCAAAGGCAAGTAATCCTCCCAACTACCTCGGAAATCAATAACACATCCCCTCAACATGTCTTCCAGAATCTGAATAACTCTTTCTGATTGACCATCAGTTTGGGGATGGAAAGCCGTACTAAAGTTCAATCGCGTTCCCAACGCCTCATGCAACTTTTTCCAAAATCGAGATGTGAATCTAGGATCCCGATCAGAGATAATCAAAACCAGAACTCCATGCAGTCGCACAATCTCCGCCACTACAACTTGGCTAGCTTCTGAAGAGAAAAGTCTGTTCGAACAGGTATAAAATGAGCCGACTTGATCAACCTATCCGCAATCACCCATATCGAGTCTTTTTTCGATGGTGACAAGGGTAGCCCACTCACAAAGTCCATGGTTACCCTCTCCCACTTCCAAAGTGGTATTTTTACTAGCTGCAATAATCCAGAAGGTAACTGATGCTCAGCTTTCACTTGCTGGCATGTCAGACATTTCCCCACAAATTCCGTTACCTCTCGCTTAAGTCCAGGCCACCAATACAGTTCTTGCAAGTCATGGTACAACTTATTCCCTCCAGGATGCATGGCACAAAGTCCCCCATGAGCTTCCTTCAAAATTGACTGTCTCAAGTCAGAGTCCTTCGGAACACAAATTCTTCCTCGAAAACACAAAACCCCACCATCATTTATCCCAAACTCAGAAGTTCCCCCTTCCTTAACTTGTTGAAAACGAGGGACCAAAGACTCATCCTTCAACTGCTTCTCTTTAATCTCAATCACCCAGGTTGGCCTTACTTGCAATTCAGCCAACAGACTTCCATCGTCAAACAGACTTAGACGAGCAAACATTGCTCTCAGATCAGATACAGCTCTACAACTTAGATCATCGGCCACCACATTAGCTTTGCCTGGAGCGTTTGTTAGTCCAAATGGCATAACCAGAAACTCATAATGACCATAACGAGTCCTGAATGCTGTCTTATGAATATCTGCCTCCTTGACCCTTAACTGATGATATCCAGATCGAAGATCGATCTTAGAAAATACAGAAGCTCCGTTAAGCTGGTCGAATAGATCGTCAATCCTTGGCAGAGGGTACTTATTCTTAATCGTCAGTTTGTTCAACTGGTGATAATCAATGCACATACGCATCGTCCCATCCTTCTTCTTCACGAATAGCACCGGTGCTTCCCATGGAGACACACTTGGCCTAATAAAGCCCCTATCCAACAATTCTTGAATTTGCGCCTTTAACTCCACTAACTCCTTCGGTGCCATCCTATATGGTGCAATAGACACTGGTGCTGTCACAGGCAACAGGTCGATTCCAAATTTGACTTCCCGATTTGGAGGCAATCCCGGAAGCTCCTTCGGAAAGACATCTTGGAACTCTTTTACAGTTCTAACCTTATCCACTGTCAGCCCCTCTACATCTGTTTGACTTACAAATGCCAAATAGGCCTCACAACCTTTCCGAATCCACTTTTCAGCCCTCAATGCCGATATCACATTAGACAAATAGTCCCTTCACTCACCTATCACCATAACCTCATCCCCTTCCGTGGTCCTTAGCACCATTCGCTTAGCAGCACAGTCCAGATTCGTCTTATGCTTAACAAGCCAGTCCATTCCCAGAATGATGTCAAATTCTCCAAACGGCAACCCCATTAGATCGCCAGGAAAGATCCTACCTTGAGTTTCTAAGGGTACATCCTTATACAGCTTGTCTACCCTAACCGATTGACCCAAGGGACTTAGCACAGATACCCCACTCACTATCTTCTCAGAATGCACTCCCAAAGACCCAGATATGGCACACGCAACATAAGAATGAGTAGATCCAATATCCACCAAGGCAGTATATGGCATATTAGAAACTAAGAACGTACCAGTTATGACATCAGGTGCATCACCCTCCTCTCGACGACGAGCTGCATACACCAACGCTGGCTGTCAAGCCTCAGCGTTTTCGGCTCCCCTGCCAGGCGCTCCTCAACCTCGACCATTTCCATTCCCATTTCCGCCCCTACCTTGTCCACGTCCTCTCGGTGGTTGTGGTCCACCTCTCATGGGTTGAACAACCCTCTGTATAGCAACCTGAGCCTGATCAGCTCTCTGTGGACAGTCTTTAACTCTGTGCTCCATAGATCCACATCGGAAGCAAGCACCAGAACGTTTCCTACACTCACCCAGGTGTACCTTACCACAGTCCCCACAGATTGGCGGTCTAACCACATTCATCGGAACGGCTCGAACTGGCTCATCCACTCTCGCCCTTTTGACATTCTTGTTTGCTTCACCCGAAGGTCCAGAATCCCTCCGGAAACAGTTCCGATCTTTCTCACGGTTCTGCCTCTCAGTACGCTTTACCTCCTCAGCGATCTTAGCTTTTTCCACTAGAACCGCGAAGTCACGCTCCCTCTGCGGAGCAATCAGCACCTTAAGGTCATCTCTGAGTCCATCCTCAAAGCAAACGCTACGCTCATACTCCGTAGAAACTATTCCCACAGCATACCTACTCAGCCTTAGAAATTCAGCCTCGTACTCAGCAACAGTTTTGCCTCCTTGGACCAGATTCAGGAATTCTTTCCTACGAGCGTCCACATAACTTACCCCGACGTACTTTCCTTTAAAGGCTGTCTTAAACAGCTCCCAAGTAACCCTATCAGCTGGGGTTCCATCCCTCACGGTGAGCCACCACTGATAAGCCTCATCTCGTAGCAACGATACGGCCCCCTTCAACTTCTGCTCCACAGAACAGTCCAAGTCATCCATAATTCGTTCCGTGGCCTCCAACCAATATTCTGCCACATTTGGGGCTACACCAGACACACCCCTAAAGATCTCCGCTCCGTTAGCCCGGAGTCGTTTAGAAATCGATCCTCGAATTCCGTTGCCCGAACTTGCCCCGGCAACCCTTTCTAGAACTCGAAGCATTGCCTGCGATAGGGCGTCATCCTGGCACCATGATCATGTGATTCCACTTTCGTTGCCGAAGGTACCGGTGCTTCTGCCACTGGCATATGTCCTGAAGACGAAGACCCCGCTCGAGCTCTTCCTCGGCCTCGTCCACGGCCTCTACCTCGAGCTGCTCATGTACTCATATCGTATTATCTGTTTACGAATTTTATGCATTAATTTTAGCATTCCAGTGATTATTATAGATGTTTTATGATTCAAACAGTAATTCAGAGGTGGTTTTCGTAGAATCGACGTCTAGCTACAATTTCAGTCTTTTAGCAAACTTTTCTAGGGTTTCAGTAGCATCCTATCTAGAGTATTTTCGTACAGACAGATATTTCAGAATATATTCAGAAAAATTAAGAATACTTACAGGCTTGGGCTGGATATTCGGAATGCCACCTTCAAAAGTCCAGATTTAAAACCGATTTTTTTTGAAAATCTTTGCTTTTGTAAACCCATTCCACAGCTGAGTTGTTGCAACTTGGATCTGATACCACTAAATGTAACACCCCAAACCCGGCCTAAACATTATGACCGGATCCGGTGCGCCACATCGATGCGTTCAAAACGTTCCGTTTTACTTTGTTTGGAAAACTTAGTTGGGGTTGTAAAAGATACTTTTTAAAGCAGGTTAAGGTGAATAGGAGCTGTGCACCAGGTAGGAAACCAGAAAGAAGAGGAGATGAGTCTGTCGGACTGCTTAAGTACCAAGCTCCCTTCGGATCCAATCCTAGACATGCACACCACCATTGCCACACCTTAACCACTCGTATAATTTTGAGAAAACCGTCTGGTTGTGTCTATCTTAAGAAATGGATTAAGTTTGAAAACGTTTGCTTAGCGGAAGTCTTACTTGAAATCGTGTTATTTTGAAATCCCTTGATGTTTTTGAAAACACGTCCTAAAGCTAATCCATTTTCCTTAGTCATCATAGTTTTCTTCATCATAGTAAAATAAAATAATAAAAGTAATTAAAACCATAAAAATAATTAAAAGGCCTTATTACACTTAAAACCCAAAACCATAGATGAAATTAAAAAGACGTCCAGTTCACTAGAAAGAAACCAGGTTCGTAGAAACATGTGGCCAGTCCGAATCCCTCGCAGCTCCAAGCCCACTATGGTTGAGGATTACCTGCGAGGATGAAAATAAGGGGTGAGTTTTGAAAAACTCAGTGTGTAATTCAACCCAACCATAGCCTAAATCAGTTCAACCCACTGAGACAGAATAAGTTGGCCTCAGCCCAGAACAGATATCAGAATAAAGCCCGTAGGCCCAGAACAGACCAGAATAGATATATGATGCTTATGCAGAAACCCAACCATATCCAACCACATACACCCCCATACCATCCTTTCACCATGTGGGGAGACTACTCGACCCACCCAACCGCTACACGCCACAGAAATATGCAGCATGGTTGCCAGATACAAAAAATGTGACAGAGTCACCAGATACAGATATTTTGTGGCAGTGCCACCAGAACAGATAATTTGTGGCAGGGCCACCAGAACAGATAATTTGTGGCATAGCCACCAGGACGCTTCCTCCATAATATAACCCATGTCCCCATGCAACAGATATACATTCATGGCATACATCATACAGATTTAATTCATCATGCTTTTCAGACAAAATTAACCCTAGGGGTATAAAGGTCGTTTTGCATACATAGGGGTATAATGGTAATTTTGCATACATAGGGGTATAATAGCACCTCTAACTATTTCTAAGGTTTCCATGCATATCGTAGCCATTACGTTTAGCCAGAAACACTTACCGAGTGTTCTTACCGAATTGGGCCCGTTGGCCCATTAACCTAGTTTTGGCCCATTAAGCCCAAAATATCAAAACGCACGAAATCGCTCGTACTGCAGTTTTATCACTTCCGATTACCAGTAATAATTACCCATACGTCTCACGAGCATTCGCACACTCGCAAGCACCCAAAATACCAGTTTTTCGGTATTTCAGCTTTTCGGCTTTTGCCGATCTAGCCTATGAAAGGGTGTCAATTACACACTTGATTTGTGACGACTTGCTGACAAGATCCACGCACGAACTGCCTACAATTACGTTGCTACAATTCTTAGATTGCAAATCACAACACTAATCTCCATAATTACTTACCCATATTAGACTCTGTCCCTAAAAGCCTTTAAAACTTTACCTTCTTGCCGAAATCCGATGGCTAGATCCAAGTCTGATCGCTCCAAAGATCCAAGCCTTCGATCCAACCCTTGAGAAGACACTAATCATCAAAATAAATCATCGGTTAAAGACCCTTTATGCCCTATGCCCAAATCGATAGCCTCCCTAGATTTTAGGGACTTCGGCTTTTTCCTAACTTGAAAAATAAGACTAGATTCGGAGTGATGAGAACTTAGCACTTATTCCTTCCTGCTTTCCACGTAGATCTGATGTAGATTCAACCTTTAAATGATGGTAAAACTTGAATCTAGAAGCTTTGAAGTTTCAGCTACAAGTCCCTAACTCTATAGTAGTTTCGGCTTTTCTAGGTGATATAGAAAATAATGATTTGAGGCTATAACCCTGGGTAATGTTGTCGACAGATGCTAGGGGTTTAGAGGAGAGGAATGTTGGTAAAAAAGGAAAACATATTGAGGAATATGGCTTTGGAAAAATGACACAAGAATATAGCTTTCGGGATTTTGAGATTTGAGGTTCGGCTTTAGTCTAAGAAAATTAATGGAGGAAAGTGATATAAAGTAGGGTGGAGATGGACAAGAGGTTTGAAAGGTTCATCTATGGAGAAAGAAGAGGAGAAGGTAGATGGAGAAAAAGAAATAAAGAGAAGAGGAGAAGAAAAGATTATCGGAATTTCGGCACAACACACCCCAAATGCCGAAATCCCCACTACTAATTTCCCATGCTAGAGTCCCTTGGCCGGCCACCTCTTGCTCCTTGATCAGCTCCTAGATTTCCTCCCTTATCTTTATCCTTATTCAATCCCCTTACCTTTTTAAACTCTTCCTGACAGACTTTTATTTCAGTTCCATTCCTTCCCTTTCCTGTACATAAAAATTAATCACTTAATTTGCTGTCATTGTGACTTGAACCTGGGTCACCCCCAAGCTTCCACACGCCACTACATCCTTCCCAGTGGCGTCACATGCCACTTTACCACTTGCTTCCTTGTGATCCAATTTTCACAAATAATTCCTAAAAAGCCCAATTTATCAAAACCCCTTTCCCCTACAGATTTAAAATTAATTAAAACTACCGGGTTTTATCCTAAGCTTGGGCCTTCTAGAGTCCCACCAACATAATTAATCCTACACATAACAAACAGAACACAGAATTTTAAATTTTACAACTTTTATAGAATTCCCAAAAATTGGGGCATTACACTCCTGTTTTAGTACAACTAGAACCAAGTAATGAGTTTGTGATTTGCAGTGATGCCTTCTTGAATGGACTTGGTTGTGTACTTATGTAGGAAGGAAAGGTAATTGCTTATGCCTCTAGACAGCTAAAGCCACATGAGAAGAACTATCTGACACATGATTTAGAGCTAGCTGCCATTGTTTTTGCGCTGAAGATCTAGAGACATCATTTGTACGGTGAGAAGTGCCAAATGTTCACTGATCACAAAAGTTTGAAATATTTGATGACTCAAAAAGATTTGAACTTGACGCAAAGAAGATGGCTAGAGTTGATTAAAGATTATGAGCTAGTGATCGATTATCATCCAGGTAAGGCAAACGTTGTTGCTGATGCTTTGAGTCGGAAATCTTTGTTTGCATTAAGATCTTTGCACACCAGTTTAGCCTTATCAAATGATGGTTTTATCTTAGCTAAGTTGAGAGCTAAATCGATGTTTCTTGAAGAAATTTGTGAAGCTCAGAAAAATGATAGTGAGTTTCTAGCCAAAAGAGCTCAATGTGAGTCGGATATAGAGTCAGATTTTCAGATTAGTTCTGACGGTTGTTTGATGTTCAGAGACAGGGTATGTGTACCGAAGAATGATGAGCTTATTCGAAAGATCTTACAGAAAGCACATAATTAGTTCTTTGTCTATTCATCTAGGTAGTACAAATATGTATAATGATTTGAAGAAAATGTACTGGTGGGTAGGAATGAAAAGGGACATTTCAGAGTTCTTTTCTAGATGCTTGATCTGTCAGCATGTAAAGGCCGAACATCATGTACCTTCAGATTTATTGCAGCCTGTGCTAGTCCCTAAGTGGAAATGGGACCAAGTTACTATGGATTTTGTGACAGGATTGCCGTTGACACTGAGAAAGAAAGATACATTATGGGTTGTGATTGATAAGTTAACGAAGTCAACTCATTTTATCCCAATTCGTATGGATTATTCACTTGACAAGTTGGCTGAATTGTATATTTCAGAGATAGTCAGACTACACAGGGTACCATTATCGATCATTTCACAGAGATTCGAGATTTACTTCACAGTTTTGGAAGAAGTTACAAGAAGCTTTGGGCACAAAGTTGAGTTTTAGTACACCTTTCCTTCTTTAGATCGACGGTCAGTCAGAGAGAGTTATTCAGGTACTTGAAGATATGCTTAGATGCTATGTACAGGAATTTTAAGGCAGTTGGAAAGTACTTACCATTAGTAGAGTTTGCCTACAATAATAGTTATCAGTTGAGTTTGAAGATGGCACCTTATGAAGCTTTGTATGGACGTAAATGTTGCACACCTTTATATTGGAAAAAGTTTAAGGAAAATCAGATTTACGGGGTTGATCTAGTTAAAGAAACAGAAGAGAAGGTAAAAGTCCTCAGAGATTGCTTGAAAGCAGCTTCAGATAGACAGAAGTCGTATACAGACTTAAACAGAAAAGAGATTGAGTATCAAGTAGATGACAAAGTGTTTTTGAAAGTATCCCCGTGGAAGAAAGTCATCAGATTTGGCAAGAAAGGCAAACTAAGTCCACGTTTTATTGGATCGTTTGAAGTGATTGAGAGAGTCGGGCCATTAGCATATCGGTTAGCTTTGCCGATTGAGTTAGAGAAGATTCATGATGTATTTCATGTGTCTATGCTACGTCGTTATCATTTAGATCCGTCACATGTGATTTCTCAGATAGAGGTTGAGATTCAGCCAGACATCACTTACGATGAAGAACCGATAAAGATTCTAGCTCGAGAGGTAAGCAATTAGGGAACAAAAGTATTACAGTTGTGAAAGTATTATGGAATAGACATGGGGCAGACGAGGCTACATGGGAGCCCAAAGAGGCTATGCGAAAATAGTACCTAAATCTCTTCACAGGTAAGATTTTCGGGGATGAAAATCCCTAAAGGGGGGAGAAATGTAGCATCCCAAAATAGGACCTAAACGGAACAATGGTTGTGAAACCATGAATTTGAGATAGAAAAGTTTATTGTGATAAATTTAATGATTTATTTAGTGATTAGATGCATGTGTTAGAATACCGATAAGAAATTTCAATGATTGCATGTCCGATTTGCATATTAGGGCTTAATTGCAAAACCTGATAAATATGAGTTCTAAATGCTAAGGGATTAATTGAAGTGCGTAATCGAAGTAGAGGTCCTTAAATGGTAATTAGACCATTATATTTTCATGGAAAAAATGGATATACATAGGTAGAAATAACTAAAAATTTTAACGAAGGGCATTTTAGTAAAGTGTCAAATAAAAGAATTAAAAAGGGAAAAGGATCGGAAAAATGTGCTTATCTTCTTCCTTAGGCTGAATGTCAAGGGTTCTCCATAGATAGGTTTGTTTCAAGCTTCCAAGCTCCATAGTAAGTGATTCCAAGCCCCGTTTTTAATGTTCTTTATGGTTTTTGAGTCCCGGTAACTTGATTAAGCTTATTTTAGCAATAATTTAACCTAGGGTTTATATTTGGAAAATATCCATAGGTGAAGTGTTATTATTTTGATGTTTTATGGTAGAATATGAAGCTTGAAATTGTGTTAAACAACTTTTGCAAAGCGATTTTACATGAAAACGAGTAAAACGACATAATCGGTAAAAATACCTAATGTTCTTAAGTACATGTTAGAGTGAGAATTTGATGCTGCCATAGAAGAGAAAAATGATCAGCATGTCATAAAACATAATAAAATAGGATCAAGTTTAATTTCCGAGCCTTGGGGCAAAAGTGTAAATAAGTAAAAGTTTAGGGGCAAAAGTGTAATTTTGAAAAGTTTGAGTCAAGGACTGTTTTTTATAAATATGAGTATTAAATAAGCTAAATTTGTTATTATAGATCAAGAAGAACAAAATCTAGAGTTAGACTGGGAAAAGAAAAAGATAGTGGACTAAATCGATATAGTTGATCGTATTTTGTTTCGAGGTAAGTTTGCGGTAAATAAATGCAATATTCTATTATTTTATGTTAATTTTGTTAATTTTCAGCATGTGTATATTTATTTTATGAAATTATTCAAAGAAGAGTCAAGCATGAATAGAGGGAGAAGTAATTTCAGAAAGTCCCGGTTGAACCTTAAGAATGTGTAGGATACAAATGTCATGACATTAGGGTTTAAGGATACCCTGTAAGTCCATGCCAAGGCATGGAAATTGGTAAGGTTTCTAAGGCAAGGAAACCATGTAAGACCATGCAAAGACATGGCATTGATAAGTTACTATAAGGCAAAGGTCCTATGTAAGACCATGCCAAGGCATGGCATTCGTGAGTTCATAAGGCAAGGATACCATGGAAGACCATGTCAAGACATGGCAATGGTAAGTTTCAAAAGGATACCATGCAAGACCATGACAAGTCATGGCAATGGTAAGGTACACGTGTATCCTTAGTATTCCAAGTGGTTCAAGGGGAAAATTTAAAGAGAATATCAAGGAAAGGTAAGGTAAGACGAGTTATACTAATAATGTAAGGCAAGTTCATGCTAGAAGAGTGAAGGTAAGTATATAATGTTCATGTATGCTTGATAAGGAAAAAGGTAAGTAAAATGTATTAATAAATTTGATTAAGTAAGTAAGTATTTAAGTAAGTGAGTAAGTGAAGAAGTTTAAAATATGTCTATGACAATTAATGAAGTTGCATTAAGTAGTATCATGCCATGTAGTATAATAATTCTTATGAATGTTGTTATTTATTTGCATGCAAACTTACTAAGCTTAATTCTTACCCCTATTATTTTTCTTATTTTTATAGTTTTGTCAAGTTAACTCGGGAATCGTAAAGTACGTCGGAGGTCCGGGCACACTATCACAAGGATTATTTTGGTATAGCTAGACGTTTCATTTTTAGTATGGCATGTATAGCATCGTAGCCAATTTGTGTGTATGATCTTATGATATGGCTAATGAATGGTATGTAAATACTTGATAATGATTAGCTATTGGAATGGCTAATCAAGGACATGTTTGGTGTTATGTATGCCTAAACGCTAGTTTTCCATGGAAATCATGAAAAAAGTGAAATTAGCTTTAAAACAATATCGGACAGCAGTAATGACGTGAATTTGAAAAATCACTAAAAATAGAATAAATGAATTTAGATAGTTAATGAGATATATAATTAAAGCTTATTGAGTCTATTTTCATATGAAAGAAATATAGTAATTAAAGGAGTTGTATTTTATGAGATATTTAAATTTTGGTGAGATAGGGTTAGAGTGATTCCTGAATCCCCTATTCTGAATTTAGAAATTCACTAGAAATTGTAAAAAAAAATAATTAGAAGTTATACTTTACATGTATAGATTTCTTATTGAGTATAATTTTAAGAGAAATAAATGTCATGGTTATTTGGATTCTGTATAAAGATAAAATTAATTCGTAGTGAACAGTGGTTAGAGCAGCCAAACACTGAAACATGGAAAATGTTAACTAATAAACTGTACTAATTGGCTAGACCAAAAATTCTAAAACAAATTTAGTAAGAAGATATATGAGTCTAGTTTTAGAGAAAACTTACGGATTTGAATTTTGAGTTTTGTAACTCGAGTTATGATTTATTTAGTGACTATGACACAGATTGACAGTTTATTTATGAAAGATGAAATAAATTGTTTTGATTTGTTTAAGTGATCGGAAAATTTTTATTGATTCCGGTTTGTTCCCGAACCGTTTCAGTTTCATGCTTTAGGGTCTTGAGGACCCTTTTTAGGGACATATTGAATGAATAAACTAAATTAATTTTAAAAGCAAATTTTTATGCCTCGAATTAGTAAGCTAAGTCAGGTAACGCCTCGTGCTCGACTCCGGTGACGGTCTCAGGTAAGGGGTGTTATAGAACCAGTGAAGATTTTGGCTCAAGAGGTTAAATAACTATAGAATAAACAAGTACCATTAGTTAAAGTTTTGTGGCATCGTCATGATTCGGAGGATGCAACCTAGGAAACTGAGGAATCAAGAAGATCACAGTATCGAAACTTCTTCTCAGGTAAGAAATTTCGAGGACGAAATTTCCTAAAGGGGGAGAGTTGTAACAGTCCAATTTTTAGTGGTGTCAAAAACAGTGATTCGAGATCACTAAATCCGACGAGTAAGTTTGAAAATTTAATAAATTAATATTTATGAGTCAAGTGTGATTTTAGAAATATTCTTAAACTAGTGAAGTTTGTGATTTAAAAGAATTTATTAGGTAAATTAGGTTAAAAACGAGGTATCAAGACCACGATTTTATAAAACGAGCCATAAATATTTTTATAAATATTTACGAAGTGTCATTAAGTTAGTATTAATTTTTCATTAGAAAATTTTAACATTTTGATGGTTAATTAATTAAAAATGACTAAATTGAAAAAGGTGCAAAATTTGCTAAAGTGATTAATAGTTTAAGTGACAAATAAGTGAGGACTTATAGGGCAAATTAACCCAAAAGGGATGGCTGAGGTGGCATTATCAATAAAAAAATCTGAAAATTTGATGAAATAAGGATAAAATTGGAAATTTTGCAAAATTAAGTAAATAAAATAATAATTAAAAGAAATCTAGACAATTCATCATAAACTTTCAACAAAAAATGCCATTGAAAAGTCCTCTTGAGCTGGTTTTTCATATTTTTGCTACAAGTGGGTTTAATTCTTTCCTTTTTCTTGTAATTTTTGTGTTTTTAAGAACTTTACAATTAGGTCCAACTATCTATTCCATGTAACACCCCTCACCCGTATTCAACGCGGGAATAGGGTTACGGAGCATTACTGGAATTATAAAAAAATTAAACATTCAATTCACATAAAATTTTCAAATTTCATGCAATCATCATTCAAACTCAATCACATTGTCCCTAATACGAGCCTACAAGACCTTAAACATGCTTTAGAAGTGGTTCGGGATTAAACCGATAGCTCAAGAAATTTTTGAAACACTTAGAAAATTTTCCAATATAGAAGGGACACACGCCCATCTGGACATTCGAAATGGAAGCACATAGCCCTATTTCGGCCCATGTCCTACCCTGTGTAACTTTCTGACTTGGGTCACACGGCCAACACACACGCCCATGTAGCTAGCTGCCTTAAGATATGACCACACACGCCCATGTGCTAGGCCGTGCCAAACCTGTAGGGTATACTAACTTATACCACACGGCCAAGTCACATGCCCGTGTGCTAGGCAGTGTAGAGCATACTGACTTGATCTTTAATTTAACACCAGGGGACACACGGAAGAGCAATATAACCATGTGTCAAAATGGCTGAGACACACGCCCGTGTCTCTTCCTATGTGGACAAAAATAGGCTATTTACCAAGCCATTTTGCCACCCAATTTGCATGTACCTACATCAAATAAAAATAGGCATTCTAATAACCTCAACCAACATAATTCATATCATTTTAATACCAACCAATTCAAAACACACCAATACAACAATATACCATTCAATTTCATACCAAAATTCCTAATCTCAAACCATTAATATAAACACTTCCAAATTTTGCATCATTTAGTCTAATCTCATAAAAATACCAAACTCATTTCTTAACCATTTGCTATCCATAATACCTACTATCAACAAGCATCACATAACCATCATCCAACACATCACACAATCCACAAGCACATATATATACATGATCAACTATACCAAAATAAGCCAACTCCATGGCTATATACAAAACCAAACTTTGGACATTTACAAGACATTTCGAATGGCCAAAGTCATTACCAACTCATAAACCAAAATGATCAAACTCCTATACATGCCATATACTCAAAATACTTAAGTTCAAAAGTACCAAAGTGATAGTAGGATAGTGTGATGAAGTATCCGACGTTCCTCGAATCCGAGCTAGCTTTGAATTCACTATAAAACACAGAAAATTAAACAATGTAAGCTACAAAGCATAGTAAGTCCGTATGAAAATAACAAGCAAAACTCACCATTTAATTATCATTCAAAATATGCATATAACATACTATAAGATATTTAATCACAATATTAAGATGTAGTCAAATCACCTATTTAACCATGAACACATTTCTTTCATATGTTCGATGCATATATAGTTTTCGTACATACCTGTATTGATACGTATCTATTTCTCACCATTTCATATCTTGGATATACCCGTTGAACTATTCAAAATAATACAGGATACTTAGGAATCTCACACCCTAAGTGCCAATATATATAGCCAAAGCTATCTCAATAAATCTTGCACCGAAGTGTCAATACATAGCCAAAGCTATTTCATATCATATCTGAGTAATGTTCACTCTTGAGCTATCAACAGGTTTGCTCACACAAGCTAACAATCACCGGTAGCTACACGGTGCTACTCACACAAGCTGACGAGAATCGACAATACATGCTGGATAGCTTAGTCACTGGTAGGATGTACGGACCATCACCCAAAACAATAATAACCCCTAATGACATGTCATTCGTATCCTAATCTATTCCTAATGTAACACCCCAAAATTCGTGCTTCGACTTTTGTGAAAATTTGACACAAATATCTATCTGTTTCAGTGGTTAAATGTTTTGAGTGTTTGTCAGAGGTCCCAAGTTCAAGCCTTACCTTTGATAAATTTTGGTATTTTTCAGATGTAAGCCTTACAATTGCTTAGTGGACTTATATTTAAATATTTGTAGAATCATATCAGAATGGGCCTATTGGTCTGGTGGTTAAGTTGAGTGTTAGTTTGCAAGAGGTCTTGTGTTCGAATCTTTGCGCAAGCATGATTGCTCATATTTTGCTCATCTGACTGAGAGAGAGTTTCAACGGAGCTAAACTTCTGAAATAGTCGTATGTAGTAGGATTAGTTGGAGAAAATCAAGGGATTTCGGTTACATCTTGATTTTCTTTTCTTTTCAAATTTTTCTCTCAACTTTTTGGACAGTGGTTATTTTCTTCTTCTTTTCCAAAATTCTACCTCCCCTTTTCCTATTCATTTTGACTTTCTTCATTTTGATTTATATTTCAACTACCTCTTTTTAGCTCACCCTCTGATTAGTTGTTCGGTAAGTGGAGGTAAATGTTCTTGTTTATAATCTTGTTTTCCAATTGTCGTTTGGAGACTCATTGTCTATTTTGGCAACAACGAATCAAGAAGATAGGGGTTCTCCTCGTTTAGAATCATAGCCAAATCATTCAGGGTTGTTGGGTAAGTGTTAAACGTTTATTTTGGAATGTTGTCTAGTCTGTGATTTTATATTAATCAAAAATTATGACTAATTTTGGGAGGTTTGCGGTATCGATTTTACGTGCTGGTCTATTTGGGAGTGCTTGTGCATCGAAACAATACCAGGTGTCTTCCCCGAAAACACAAAAAATAGGGTTTTGGCAAAGCTAAAAACCCCACTATTGATGCCACACGGGTGTGTGGTCACCCATGTGGTAGGCCGTGTGCCATAACACGGGAGTGTGATTGATAATGCCAGGCCATGCGCGCAAGACACAGCCATGTGTGACACACGGCTAGACTGATATAGGCTGTGTGGGCCACACGGGCATGTGGGTCCATACGGGTAGTCCACATGGGCATGTGGGATTTTGGGCCAGGCCGTGTGATCCACACGGCCAAGCTACGTGATCCACACGGCCAGGCAACATGGGCGTGTGAGACCATTTAACTGAAATGTGTTCTAAGGTTGCACAGGTCACCCAAGTCGACTGTGAACCTACTGTAGGGTCGGTAAGCACTACTTAGACCCTTAAACATGTGAACTATATGTATGATGTATGTACTGAGCATGATGATTATATGAATGAATACTGAACTGTATGTATAACTGATATTCATGTATCAACATGTCATATACTATATGTTGCATTGCATTGGGTGGGGATATAGATATTTGGAGGAAGTGTACTGAAAGGCTCTTAAGCCTATTATCTGGTAGCGCAGCTACAATTTACTAATTTTTTACCGCATTCGGTACTACTTGGAGTGTAGGGATGGGTGGGTGTTTTAAACCCTACATGGAGTGTAGGGATGGACGGAGATGGTGCGTAGAGGCTGGTTGGGTAGGATTCTATTTACTGATTAATGTATATCTGATACTGTTACAGTGATGGTCTTAAGCCCTAATGCATATCTGATACCGAAACTGAAATGGGCTAAGGCTCGAACTGTTACTGAAACTGAAACGAGCTTAGGCCCAGACTGTATTTGACTGTTTGTTGTGATTGACTGTATGCATGTGATCTGTGGGGATTACACACTGAGTTTACATAAACTCACCCCTTTTTGTTTTATCTGTACAGGTAATCCCCAGACTTACACGGATCGGTGCGGCGGAGGACTCTACGGTGACCACACGTTCATTGAACTGATTTAATTTTATTTAAGGTTTTTAATTCCTATTTGTTTTCTGGGTATTTTTGATGTAATTTGGACTTTTGGACTTTTTACCTTTATTTTGGTTTTTAACTGTGTTCATGAATTTTAAACTGCAAAACTCAACGGGAACCTGGTTTAATTGAAAGTAACATTTTCCTAAAAGAGAACAGTTTTCTTCAAATATTACGGTTTTAAAAGCTTTGGCTATAGAAAGTGTTTTAAAATGAAACCAATTTAATGAGAAAATGATTTTGAAACTGTCAAGAGATAAATAAAAGCTAATAAACAGAAACGGTTTAACTTGATAAATGCCATTTTAAATTTCATTCCATGTGACACCGTCAGATTCGGCCAGAACGTCTAGGCCGAGTTTGAGGTGTTACACCTAAGGTTCAACTAGGATTTCCAATGCCGAATCTTCATCGAATAGGTCCACAATTTTGTATTCACAATTTATGCAATGTTAAAGCATTTAAAATAAAATTAAAACAAAGCTTATTACATACGAACTTGTCTCAGATAAAAAAACGATGAATTAAGTCTATTAATCTGAAACTTTGTTCTTTCCCCAATCTAAATCTGTATTTTTCCTTTCTTGATCTAAATGTAATCAAAATTAACTTATTTGACAATCCCTCAATTCAATTTAGTCCAAAACACACATTACAACACTTCTACATTTAAACCCCTAACATTTCACATTTTTGCAATTTAGTCCTTATTTCATAAAATTACAAATTCATGCAATTCAACCAAAACCCATTCTAGCTAAATTTCAATTAGGTCCCTAGTAGTCCATATTTTCCATTAATTTCACAATTTAACCACCAAATTTACACATTTCACAATTTAACCCCTAATTGACAATTTTGACAAAAATCCCTTTACAAATGTTGTTTATCTAATAACAAGCATGTATTTTCTTCCATTAAACATCAAAATACATAAACATTCATCAATGGAAATGTAACATCCAGAAATAGGGCTTAAACAGAACAGCAGTTGTGAAACCACAAATTTGAGATAGAAATGTTTATTGCGATTAATTTTCTGATTTACCGAGTGATTAGATGCATGTGTTAGAATACCGAATACCGATAAGTAATTTTAGTGATTGCATGTCCGATTTGCATATTAGGGCTTAATTGTAAAAGTTGATAAATATGAGTTCTAAATGCTAAGGGATTAAATTGAAGTGCATAATCGAAGTAGAGGTCCTTAAATGGTAATTAGACCATTATATTTTCATGGAAAAAATGGATATTCATAGGTAGAAATAACTAAAAATTTTAACGAAGGGCATTTTAGTAAAGTGTCAAATAAAAGAATTAAAAAGGGAAAAAGATGGCAAAAATGTGCTCATCTTCTTCCTTAGGCCAAATGTCAAGGGTTCTCCATAGATAGGGTTTGTTTCAAGCTTCCAAGCACCATAGTAAGTGATTCCAAGCCCGTTTTTAATGTTCTTTACGTTTTTGTAGTTCCGGTAACTTGATTAAGCTTATTCTAGCAAAAATTTAACCTAGGGTTTATATTTGGAAAAATACCCATAGGTTAAATGTGTTTATTTTGATGTTTTATGGTAGAATATGAAGCTTGAAATTGTGTTAAACAACTTTTGCTAAGCGATTTTACGTGAAAACGAGTAAAACGACATAATCGGTAAAAATACCTAATGTTCATAAGTACATGTTAGAGTGAGAATTTCATGCTGCCATACAAGGGAAAAATGATCAGCATGTCATAAAAAATAAGAAAATAGTATGAAGTTTAATTTCTGAGCCTTGGGGAAAAAGTGTAAATACGTAAAAGTTTAGGGCAAAAGTTTAATTTTTCCAAAGTTTGAGTCAAGGACTGTTTTAATAAATTTGAGTATTAAATAAGCTAAATTTTTTATTATAGATAAAGAATAAAAAAAGATAGTGGACTAAATCGATATAGTTGATCGTATTTTGTTCCGAGGTAAGTTTGCGGTAAATAAATGCAATATCCTATTATTTTATGTTAATGTTGTTAATTTCCAGCATGTGTAAATTTATTTTATGAAATTATTCAAAGAAGACTCAAGCATGAATTGACATGGAAGTAGTTTCAGAAAGTCTCGGTTGAACCTTAGGAATGTGTAAGATACAAATGTCATGACATTAGGGTTTAAGGGTACCATGTAAGACCATGCCAAGGCATGGCAATTGGTAAGGTTTCTAAGGCAAGGAAACCATGTAAGACCATGTCAAGACATGGCATTGATAAGTTACTATAAGGCAAAGGTCCCATGTAAGACCATGCCAAGGCATGACATTGGTGAGTTCATAAGGCAAGGATACCATATAAAACCATGTCGAGACATGGCAATGGTAAGTTTCAAAAGGATACCATGTAAGACCATGACAAGTCATGGCAATGGTAAGGTACCCGTGTATCCTTAGTATTCCAAGTGGTTCAACGGGAAAATTTAAAGAGAATGTCAAGATAAGGTAAGGTAAGACGAGTTATACTAAAAAGGTAAGACAAATTCATGCTAGAGGAGCAAAGGTAAGTATATAATGTTCATGTATGCTTGATAAGGAAAAATGTAAGTAAAATGTATTAATAAATTTGATTAAGTAAGTAAGTATTTAAGTAAGTGAGTAAGTGAAGAAGTTTAAAATATGTCTATGATAATTAGTGAAGTTGCATTAAGTAGTATCATGCCATGTAGTATGATAATTCTTATGAATGTTGTTATTTATTTGCATGCAAACTTACTAAGCTTAATGCTTACCCCCTTTATTTTTCTTCTTTTTATAGTTTTTTCAAGCTAACTCGAGGATCGTAAAGTATGTCGGAGGTCCAGGCAGACTATCACAATGATTATTTTGGTATAGCTAGACGTTTCATTTTTAGTATGGCATGTATAACATCGTAGCCAATTTGTGTGTATGGTCTTATGATATGCCTAATGAATGGTTTTAATTGCTTGATAATGATTAGCTATTGGAATGGCTAATTAAGGACTTGTTTGGTGTTATGTATGCCTAAATCTAGTTTTTCCATGGAAATCATGAAAAAAGTGAAATTAGCTTTAAAATAGTATCGGACAGCAATAATAATGTGAATTTAAAAAATCACTAAAAATATTAGAAATTGATTTAGATAGTTAATAAGATATATAATTAAAGCTTATTGAGTCTATTTTTATATGAAAGAAATAGAGTAATTAGAGAAGCTGTATTTTATGAGATATTTAAATTTTGGTGAGATAGGGTTAGAGTGATTTCTGAATCCCCTATTTTGACTTTAGAAATTCACTAAAAATTGTACAAAAATAATTAGAAGTTATACTTTATATGTATAGATTTCTTATTAAGTATAATTTTAAAAGAAATAAATGGCATGGTTATTTGAATTTTGTACAAAGATAAAATTAATTTGTAGTGAACAGAGCTTAGAGCAGCCAAACACTAAAACAGGGGAAATGTTAACTAATAAACTGTACTAATTGGCTAGACCAAAAATTCTGAAACAAATTTAGTAAGAAGATATATGAGTCTAGTTTCAGAGAAAATTTACGGATTTGAATATTGAGTTTCATAACTCAAGTTATGGTTTATTTAGTGACTATGATGCAGATGGATAGTTTATTTATGAAAGATAAAATAAATTGTTTTGATTCCGGTTTGTTCCCGAACCATTTCAATTTCATGTTTTAGGGTCTCGAGGACCCTTTTTAGGGACATATTGAATGAATGAAACTTTAAAAGAAAATTTTTATGCCCTGAATTAGTAAGCTAAGTCCGGTAACGCCTCGTGCTTGACTCCGATGACGGTCTAGGGTAAGGGGTGTTACAGGGAAAACTCTAAACCTTTAACATTTTTGCAAATTAGTCCCTGGGCTAGCTAGACTAAACTGCAACAATTTCAAAAACATAGAAATCATTAAAAACGGAACAAAAATCACTTATCTAATAGAAATATGAAGTAGCTGAACCAAGGAACCCTAAAATGGTTTCTTCTTCCTTCAATTTCGGTTAATGAGATGATAATGGACGTGTAACAGCCCGATTTTAGCTAAATTTGAATAGTGGTTTTCAAACCACCAAATTCGAGGTCAAAAAATTATTATAATATTATTTTTGGTGTTTACAGCATGTGAAATATATATGTGAAAATTTTGTGAGCTAATTTTATCGTTTAATAGCTCAATTTGAGAAAAAGACTTAATCGCAAAAAATGCAAAAGTTGCATTCTATTTGTTAAAAGTACTTAATTGCTATGGATTATTAAATGAAGGGTCCTTATGATGTTATTAAACCATTGGTACTGGAATTTGACATAGATAACCTTATACTTAATGATTTAAATGTTTATGAACCAAGGTTAATTTAGTAATTTTTGACTTATGTATAATAAAAAAAAGAAAAATTAAAATGGTGGTCATCTTCTTTAATCCTCAACCAAAAATAGAAAAGAAAAAAAGGGTTTGGAAGCTTTCAGGTATTCGGCACTTACATTGCTTGATTGAGGTACGGTTTTAGCTCGGTTTTTGATGATTTTTATGTTTTTGTGATCGTTGCTTTGAGTACTAGCTAGCCCGTGTCTTAATTTTTGAATTTTTTGATGATTTTGTAAAGTGCCATTGATGAATGCTTGAGTTCTTGAATGTTTGATGATGGGAAATGAGTATTTGTTGATAGATTATCAAGTTTTGTTAAGTGATTTTTGACAAAAATGTCGATTAGAGATTAAATTGAGAAATGTTGAAATGTTGTGGTTAAAAGTGTGAAATAAATGAAAATATGGGCTGTTATGAAGCTTTACAAAATTCGGCTAACATGGGTTGCCCTTAAATTTCATGAATTTGCAATTTTATGAAATACAGACTAAATTGAATAAATGTGAAAAATTAGGGGCTAAAGTGTAAAAATACCCAAATATGTGTTAGTGGACTAAATTTAATGAGTTGATGAATAAATAATTTAATTTTGAATTTGTATAGATTAAGAAAGAAAGAAATCAGATTTAGATCGAGGGAAAATGAAAGTTGTCGAATAGTTGATTCGGTCCCTCTATTCTGACTACGAGGTAAGTTCATATGTAAATAAATGTCTTTAAATTGGATTATACATGTTTAATTGTCATTGAATTTCTATGAATGTTGAACAAGCAAATATGAGCAAGAATCGATGAAGTTACGACATTTGAAAGTCCCGTACGAAACTTAGGAATAGTATAGGATAAAATGTCATGACATTAGGTTATCGAGAAGTGTTTACATGTAAGACCATGTCTGAGGCATTTGCATTGTATTTTGATTACGTGTAAGACCATGTCTGGGACATTGACATTGTATTATGATTCGTGTAAGACCCTGTCTGGGACAGTTGCATCGATATGTGATAACATGTAAGACCATATCTGGGATACAGTATTGTACGAGCTTATGTTATTTCTGAGTATCCTTATCGATTCTAAATGGTTCAACGGGCAAATACAAGTTGAGAAAGAATGTGTGAATGAGTTAAGTGACTCAGGTACGTACGAGACTCATACGAGTATTGAAAAGGGAAGTATTTGATGAATTCAATTGTGATATTAAATATGTGTACAATGAGAAAGATTTGTGAACTTGAATGTGTTTAACTATGCTTATCATATTGGAATTGATATGCAAATATTCATATGATGACTTTAATTGTATATGGCTTACTAAGCTTTTAAAGCTTTCTTTGGAAGTTCTTTCCCTATTTTATAGATTATTGAAGATAGCTCAGACTCAGGGATCGTTGGGAAACGTCATCCACTATCGGTCATCTTGTTGGTACTTTTGGAGATTTATATATATGGTATATGACATGTATAGGTTGGTGTCATATTTGTATGTTTTGAGTTATGATTTTAGCCATGATATTTGGCTTGTAAATGTTGGTGTATGGCCAATTAAGTTGGCTTAAATTATTTGTTTGATGAGTGATATATGTGATGTATATAATGCCTCATGTGTTGGCTTGCTTGGTATGGTTATATGGTTGCATCTTTTGGATAGTTGTAAGTTGGAGTATCATCACTTGGAAGTTGGCATATTGTGGTTTGATTTTGAGATGATGATATGGTGTGTTTTGTGACATGAAATAGAAGATAAGTTGATGAGGAAATGCATTTGGAACTTATGTAAGTTTTGATGATTTTGGCATAATGATTTGATATGTTTTGAATATGGATTGGAGTAGTTAATAGAATGGTTTATAAATGACATGAAATGTGTTTGAATTCGTATGTTTTGGCTGTATATAAATGTATTGAAATGGTACCATTTTGGTTGTTCAGTGTGCATAAGAAAAGGGTGGCAAATTGGCTATAGCCTATTTTTGTCCACATGGACAGAGACACGGGCGTGTGTCTCAACTGTGTGCGACACACGGTCATGCTACACGGTCGTGAGTCCCCTGGGGTACCCTTTTGAATTAAGTCAATAAACCCTATAGGTTTGGCATGACCTAGATGCACGAACGTGTCTATTGGCCGTGTGTGCCACATGGGTAGGCACATGGGCATGTGGTCGGCCGTGTGACCCAAGTCAGTAACCCCCTAGATTTCACATGGCCTGGCACACGAGTGTGTCCTCGGCCGTGTGGTGCAAGTCAATATGTATGCCTTATTTTCACACGGCTTGTGATACGGGTGTGTCTTGTGGCCGTGTGAGGCACACAGTCTGTTCACACAGGCATGTGACCATTAAATGCAAGAAAATTTTCTATGTTTTCCAAAGTTTGCAAATGTTATCGGTTTAGTCCTGAACCTCTTTTAAGCATGTTTTAAGGTCTCGTAGGACCTTATAAGGGAAAATGTGAATGAGTTGAATGGATTTTGATTATGAATGTATAAAAGTATGTGAATAATGTGTATTATCCGATAATGCCTCGTAACCCTATTTCGACGACGGATATGGGTTAGAGGTGTTACGGGATGAATTTTTTGTGTTATTTTTCTTATTTTAACTTTAATTTCTAAATACCAAAATTAACCTTTAAAATTAATTCAATTTACAACATTACCATAACACTATCATCCACTATCTCATAAATGGACTAATTCCCTCATAAGGACCTCTAATTTAAGGTTCCATAGCTATTAGACACCTTTTGCTAATAGTACACAAGTTTTACACTTTACGCAATTTAGCCCCTTTTATCAAATTAAACAGTCAAATGATAAAATTTCTGAACGAAACTTTCACACAATCATTCTATCGTGCTGTAAACATTAAAATAATAATAAAATAATTATTTCAAATTTGGATTTGTGGTCCCAAAACAACAGTTCCGATTTGACTAAAAATGGGTTGCTACATTCCATTAGTTTTTGATTCTATGGGCACTTTTGAAAGTTACCATTGATGAATACTGGATGTTTATGATGATTTAACACGTATTTGAATCTTTAATTTTATTATATGATGATTTTATCAAGTAATTTCAATAGAAATTAATTTTAGGACCTAAGTGTGAAAAAGTTTAGAATTAGGGTTTGGTGTTGAAATTTTGAATGTCAAAGGCTGTGTAGTTGCCTAAAATAATTAGATAAAGTGTTAATTGAGAAAAATTAGCTCAATTGATAGGTTAATTGATCAGGGACTAAATTATAAAAACTATAAAAGTTGGGGTAAATGTGTAATTTCAAAAAATTAAAGGGCATAAATTGTTAAGTGAATTAGAATTGAATTTGATGCTGATGAATGGAAAATTTTATATTATAAATCAATAACTCGAAGATAAACATGGAAAAGAGAAATTAACAAATTAGTCCTTGAATTTCTACAACTTCGACAAACTACCCAAGTAAGTTCATATGGTTGAACTTTCATGATTATTTGTTAATTTAGGAATGATATAATGTATTATCTCATATATTTGTTATTGAATTATGATTATTGTAAAAACATGAAAATTAGATTGAATGTTCAAATTAAGTGAAACGCAGGATTGAGTACGATCGTTCCGTGACAAAAGATGAATTGACGGATAAGACCATGGTTGGACAATTGTAGTAAATATACATGTAATAACATAACTGGACTATGGCATCCTAATGATAAGACCATAATTGGGTTATGGCACTATGAGTGTAAGACCATGACAGGGTCATGGCAATATATATGTAAGACCATAGTTGGACTATGGCATTAATAAAACGATGTACTCAAATCCGTAAGACGTTTCTAATTTGAAAAAGATTGGTAAATGTAATGTAGTACTAATGTGATAGAATTTATGTAGTTATTGATATTGAGCTCAATCAAGTGAATTCATCATTTAAAGTTGTGAATGGTAGGAATCGTTAATGAAATGCTTGTTTAATGATTTATATATTATAGTATATTCGGTAATATTTTTATTTTAAGCCTATGAACTTACTAAGCTTCATTAAGTTTACTTGTGCTATTGAATGATCTTTGTAGATTTTCAACAAGTTCAAAGGATTGGATCAACATATTGGACAACACTATCCAGATTTCTTCTGTTGATTTTGTTAAATATCTTATGGTTTATATGGCATGTATAGGGTTGGTTTAGAAAAGAGTTAAACTTGTAACATGGTTGTGAATGATACATATGTTACATATTTGTATGCATGTATTTAGTAGTAGTTTTTAGTAATCAATGAATGGAGTTATTATGGTAAGTTTATGCAAATAAGTCTTGTGATTACATATTATGTTTAAGACATGATTTTTGGCTTGTCTTGGTTGCTTGGTTGGGATATATTAGTGCATATCAATGTTGTGTACAGGTTGATATTAAAAAGGGTGAGAAAAATGTCTTTAAAATGACCTATTTTTGTCTACACGGGCAGAGACACGGTCGTGTGTCTCAGCAGTGTAAGACACACAGCTTGGCACATGGGCATGTGGTCTGGCCGTGTGTCCCCTGTACCTAGAAATTTAAAAATGGAATGGCCGGTGTTTTGCACACAGGGACTTGGCCATGTGACCCCTGCACTTAGTACATGGCCTAGCACACAGGCGTGTGATTGGCCATGTGTCACAAGTCAAAGAGTTACACGGGTAAGGACACGGACTGGGACATGGCTGTGTGTCTCATTTTGAATGCCCACACGGCCTAAGACACGGATGTGTCTGCTGGCCGTGTGAGCCACACGGTCTGGCCACACGGGTGTGTCTCCCCTGCTCCTAAGAAAAATTTTGAGATTTTGAGAAAATTTTCTTGAGCATTTGGTTTAGTCACGATTCACTTCTAAAGTGTGTATCGAGCCTCGAGGGCCCATCTAAGGGATAATATTAGTGTTTTATGATTGATTCTTGATATGACTAATAAAGGTTATGAAATGTCTGTAATTAATCTGTAAAGTCGGTAATGCTCCGTAGCCCTGTTCTAGCGACGGATAAGGGTTAGGGTGTTATAGTAGCGGATAGATGGGTAGGAACCTTTTTGCATTGCATCATGCTCACGACATATTCAAACGTCATTAATTTATGCTATGTATTGTATTGTTATAGACTCACACTGAGCTAGTTTAGCTCACCCCATAGTTTCAAACTTCTTAGGTAATGCTCAAAACTAGGATCGAATTTGGCATATGGACTATCACCTCAGACATTGGACTGTTTTTAAACAAGTGTTTTTAATAAGTTACTTATTGGTTTTTGGATTGTAATTTTAAATGTCTTGGGTCTGTTGCTTGATTATTTTTTATTTAGGGATTTTGTGCATGCATGGATCATTTAAACTTAATAATCAGTAATTGCATGATATCTGACTTACGTAAAATTGTCATTGATCATCAATTTCCCATTGCGTTACATATTAACCATTTTAAAAAAAAATTGATAAGGGAGCTGGATTTCAAAAATAACATGAATAAGGGTTTTCCACTGCATTTTGAAGATTCAGTTATCTTTTTAAAACAAAATGTAAAATCAAGTGGTCTTCTAAAATATGACGACAATAATAAAATGGATTCTAAGAAAAGATGACCTAACTAAATGAATGCTTTAACATTATTTAATTTCAAGAGTGGCAACTTTTCCCAAATCACTACAGCAAAACAGGTTTTTAGTAGCGTTTTTAGCGGCATTTGAATAGAAAATGCCACTAAAAATCAAATAGATCGAGTATTAGTGACATTTTTTTAAAAACGCTGCTAAAAGATTAAGTCGAACGATGTCGTTTATTTTGAGCTTTAGTGGCATTAGCGGCGCTTTCTCAAAAATGCCGCAATAGATCGAGCATTAGCGGCATTTTTAAGAGAGCACCGCTATAGGTCGACCTACTAAAAGGTTAAGCAGAACAATGTCGTTTTACTTTGAGCTTCAGTGGCATTAGTGGCGCTTTGTGGAAAACGCCGCAATAGATTGAGTATTAGCGACACTTTTTGAAAAATGCCGCTATAGATCTAAACTATTTTAAGGTTTATGGATTATGGGTTAAGGGATTATGGGTTTAAGGGTTGGGGTTTAGGGTTGATGGTTTATGTTTTATGATTTAGGGTTTTAGAGATTGTAGTTAAAGGTTTAGGGTTTAGATTAATTAGTATTTTTTAATTTATATATTAAATAATCTCTTATATAGTTGTAAAAGAGATAATATTAATTTTAATATATTAAAATTATAACAAATTATTTATTGAAAAATAAATAAAAAAAGTAACAGATTGATATGGATAGGTAACTATCTATTTTGGACAGGACCAAATTATAACAAATTAAATAAGTCTTATTTTTATTTTGAATTTGATTTTATTTTGATTATATCTGAAACCGACTTTATAAACAATATAAATTAACTAGACCATTCACTTAGCTATGGGAAAGTTAATTTCATTGTAGTTACTTAATTATGAAAAGTTACAACTTGATAACTTAAGTTAGCAAGCTGTTAAAATCAATGTTATGGCTTTCTCTAAACCCTAACCCACTAAACCCTTAAATCACTAAACCTTTAAACCGAAATCTCAAACCATAAACCCTTAAAACTCTAAACACTAGACCCTAACCCATAAATCCTAACCCATTACACTAACTCCTAACCCCTAAACCCATAAACTATGGACACTAAATCCCAAACCCTAAACTATAAACCTTAAACCCTAAATCTTAAACTATAAACCCTAAAATCTTAAAAATAAATTTTAATATAATATTAATGTGTATATAGATATTAATATAAAAGAAAAAAACAAAACACAAACAATAAAAGAGGAAAAAAAAGGTGAAATGGTAAAATGATGCATTTG
Organism: Gossypium hirsutum; assembly: GCF_007990345.1. NCBI lineage: Eukaryota > Viridiplantae > Streptophyta > Magnoliopsida > Malvales > Malvaceae > Gossypium > Gossypium hirsutum. The sequence goes on from NC_053433.1 coordinate 42,192,319, forward strand.
GAAAATGGAAGACTATTAATATATCAAGTTTATGTTTAGGTTTATGAAAATTATCTTTTCGGAATTCATAATTATCTCACTTAAACTATGGCTAGCAAAAAGTTGAACAATAGTGGCGTTCTTAGTCCAAACGCCCCGAATATGTATTGAAAGATTGAAAAATGTTGCCATTTTAAGCTTCGTTTTTAGTGGCATTTTGACTAAAATGCTGCAAAAGGATAGCCTTTAGTGGCGTTTTAAAAAAAAAGCCGCAAATATGTTTTAAAAGTGTGCAAAACGCTGTCGTTTTTTCTAACTATTAGTGGCATTTTTAAGAAAACGCCGCAAATATGTTTTAAGCATGTGGAAAACGCTGTTGTTTTTGTCTGACTATTAGTGGCGTTTTTAGAAAACGCCGCAAAAAGAAGCCTTTAGTGGCGTTTTCTCATTAAACGCCGCGAAAATTGTTTTAAAAGTGTGCAAAATGCTGTCGTTTCTATCTGCCTATTAGTAAAAGCACTGCAAAAGGATATCCTTTAGTGACATTTTCTCATAAAACGCCCCAAAAATGTTTTACGACCGTGCAAAACGCTGTCATTTTTATCTGATTTTAGTGGCATTTTTTTGAAATGCCACGAATATCGATTGTAAGTTTACAAAACATTGTCGTTTTAGCTTCGTTGGTGGCACTTGTGATAAACGCGCAAGGTTCAATTCAATTAACTTAAATGGCGTCGTTTGTTTAGGCCTGAATTTCCCTTGTTTTCCTCCAAATCAGATTACCCTGATTTCATACCCCCAATTTCCCAATTTCTTCTCAGATTTTCCCTAACTGCGTCTTCCCCAACTTAAACCCGATTTCATTCCCCCCATTTGCCCAATTTCTTTTCTCTTATTTTCTCTAAGTGTGTCTTCCCCAAATTATTTTCCATATTTTCCCAACTTTCCAATCCCCAAGTGGTCGAAATCCCCAATTTCTGAAAACCCTTTTCTCTCTACCGCATCCTCTTCTCTCTATCACACCTCTTCCCTTTGCCACTGTCGTTGGAATTTCGAGTCCTATAGGTATTGTTACTACTTATATGGACCCTTTATTTAGTTTTAGTCTCTTTGAAAATGGATAATGCATGTCATCTGCTGATTTTGTTTTTAATATAGCTGACTTTGTGTTTATATCAACTTTGTTAGGTTGTATTTTATTACTTTATAAGCTTTGAATTTATATTTTTTTATGAGTAGAATGTGTCTTAGTTGGGTGTTTAGGAAATGATGGGATCTTGAGAAAAGGGTTTTCCAGTTTGTTCATGTTATTTGATGGCCATTTCCCCTGCTTTCTAATATCAACTTCATCACCCAAATACAAAATTAGTCTATCATCTTGTTAGTCTATCATCTTGTTCGATTAAATTATCATAATCTATGTGGCATGGTAATAATAGAATTTTTTAACATATGCCATCTTGCAGCTAAAACAAAATTATGGAATTAAAATATTTGTTAAAATATAAAATTGTTAATTCAAATTTACTTGAAAATTATTTGCATATCATTTGTGTTTGTTAGATTTCTTATATGAAAATGATAAGCCACATTATATTTTAAAAACTATTAAATTATGAAAATATGAGGGTGTCTAAAGATTATATCTTTTGATCTTAAGAAAAGGCTTATTGGTGGATTAGTTGATTTAGCATCTAGAGCAAAACTTATTAGTGGATTTTTTTGTTAAAAAAATGAAATTTAAATCTGATGATTCCATTAGAAAATAAGATGCTTTTAGTTGCACAAGGTTTTTCACAAAAACAAAATATTGACTACTTTGATATATGTACTCTAATAACAAAGATTTCTTCAATTCGTATTTTAATTACTTTGGTCTCTATATACAAACTTTTTATACACCAAATGGATGCTAAAAAAATAATAGAGTACTAGAAGAAGAAATTTATATGAATTAACTCAAAGGTTGTTTAAATAACTAAAGAAAACCAATATTGCTAATTTTCACCTACTTACTATTCATATACAACACTTACTGTTGTTGACTAGCATTTAAATCTGTTAACCATTTGTAAAAAAGGAATCATTTACCCTGTGATGTAAGAGCAATGAATTTTTACTGAAGTGAAATTGTATTTTGACATCAAATCTTATATTTGATCCTTTACATTCTTCTCAAAACACACTATTTAGTTACTAAGTTTAGTTTCAATCTCCAATTAATATACTATTTAGTTACTAAGTTTAGTTTCAATCTCCAATTAAGCAAGCTAAAAAGTTTGATCATATCTTTGGATGAAATTGTGACAGATCATAAAGTTAGTGTGATTCCACTTGGGCTGGAGGAATTCCTGCTCAGCTAGCAAATTTGTTAGCTTTCATACACTAAAGCAATACACAGAAAGGCTAGATAAGCAGAAGGTTAGTTAATCTTTTATTTTCATTTTTTTTGTTTTTTAAATTTACATTTTAATTTGGTATCTTTGTAGTTGGGACTATTTTATTTAGGAATTTGGTATCTTTACATAGCATGGAGAGAATTATTTTGAAGTGCTTACTGGATTAACTTTTTGTATCCATTAGCCTATTACTTTATCAGAATGTGTTATATTTCCTCAACGATGTCTAATTTGAGTTTATAGAAGTAATAAACCCATGTTGTAAACGGTGGATGTAGTAAACCTATGTTAGTCTAATTTCAAAGGGTTTTTAAATTTCCATTTTAGTCTATAAATTTTCAAGTTTATTACTATACATTTTTTAATGTAAAAATCAAATTACTATTCTTGTTTATCCTTAGATTATTTTTCTATTTCATGGTTGTTCATTGTTTGCAGGTGTAATTTAATTTGTTGGAATTGACTCTACCATCCAATTTACAATTTCTAAGAGGTATGTATATTTAATTTGCTAAATCTTTATTTGATGTCTCTCCATTGAAATCTTCCATGTATTCCATGAGCTAAGTACAAGCTAAGTACAATTTCAAAGAGGTATGTATATTTAATTTGCTAAATCTGTCGATAAACTGTTTGTCTACAAAACTTAGGTTCATCAAAATTTATCATATATACCTTTCTCGACCTTGAGATTAAAATCGACAGTTTCTAGATATCACACACATGTTTGCACATGTACACCAACTTCCACTTCATTTGCCTCGCTTTGCTTGGGGATCTTTCCTACTGGTTCCAATGTGTATGTTCTTACTTGCATTAATACTGTAAAAGGGATCAATTTTGCTCAATTTGCAACCTTTTAATAATATTATACCTCTATACATATATGCTTGCCACGTGAATTTTTTCTACCCTATTTTTGTAATTTGTGATTTAATATTTCTATATTTCCATCACAATTTTTAATAAATTTAATTATTAGTATAATATGTCCTATCTACTATACAAATATTTAATAAAATTTTTGATATATTTTTATAATTAAATTAAAATTATTATTGAAATATTCTCGTCTGTTTTATCACAAATATTATCGTTCGTTTTATCATTTAAGTTAAACTTTTTAGTCAAAATAAATCATAGCTTTTAAGCTAAATACGGATGTTCACACAATGCTTTAACATGTACTTAAGAAAAGATGACTTGTAAAACATAAATTAAATTAAGTGTGGACTATTGTACATCTATATTTTAACTGCACATGTGATTTGTCAAATAAAAGCAAAAGACATGTCTATAATAAAAAAGGTTCAATCTTATTTTAAATTATATAATTTGGATTAATTTATTTAAATATTATTTAATTAAAATAATTTTTATAAATATTATTTAATTAAAATAAAAATTTTTCCATGTGATTTTGCACATTGTCAAATTTTATTTTTATTATTTTTTCCAAGGAACAAAGTTGACATTTCATCTCATACGGTTTTCGACTTTTTTATACACAATTTTTTTAAATTATATAATTTAGATTAATTTATTTAAATATTATATAATTAATATAATTTTTATTAATTTATTTAAATATTATTTAATTAAAATAATTTTTATAAATATTATTTAATTAAAATAAATTTTTACCATGTGATTTTCCACATCGTCAAATTTTATTTTAATTATTTCTTTCTCCTAGGAACAAAGTTGACATTTCATCTTATACGGTTTTAGACTTTTTTATACACAATTTTTTAAATTATATAATTTGGATTAATTTATTTAAATATTAATTAATTAATATAATTTGGATTAATTTATTTAAATATTATTTAATTAAAATAATTTTTATAAATATTATTTAATTAAAATAAATTTTTTCCAGGTGATTTTCCACATCGTTAAATTTTATTTTTATTATTTTTTTTCCAAGGAACAAAGTTGACATTTCATCTTATACGGTTTTCTACTTTTTTATACACAATTTTTTAATTATATAATTTGGATTAATTTATTTAAATATAATTTAATTAAAATAATTAAATACATGACATCATAACTTACATAATACATAAATATATAACTTACATAACTTACATAGTACATAAATATATATCATATAATAACTTACATAACTTACGTAATACATAAATATATTTCATATTATAATTTACATAACTTACATACCTTACATAAATTTATATCATATCATAACTTACATAACTTACAAAACTTTCTTAACTTACGTAATACATAAATATACACTTGAAAATCCCACAACTTAACTGAATTAGTTTACACCCATTAGATACTTGATACTTGATATGTATTATCTATTTTAGTAACCGTAATTTATTGTCACCTTTAGACATCAAGAACAACAAAATGGATAGGAGTTGGATGAATTTGTCAAGGGTAAGCAACGACTATCGAAATGGAGTACAAACTTTTCTAAATTTTGCATTTCAAAATGCAAGCCAAGAGAATATGATTCTTTGCCCGTGTAAGAAGTGTGACAACATCAATTGGCATTTTCATGAAGTTGTCTACGAACATCTAATTGTTGATGGCTTTATTCAGGGGTATAAAAAATTGATTTTTCATGGAGAGTGTACATCTAGTAGAACCTCTTCAACGATTAATCCAACTTATCCTGATACTGCTTACCATCAATGTGTTAGACAAAATGACATGGAAGGTATGTTGCGGGATGCATTTAATATGCACAGTCATGGTGAGCAACCGTTTCCACCTGACTTTTTTGCCTCCGATGATTGTAATATTGGTGGAAATGTTTTTATCGAAACGGGAACAAGTGCACCTGATGAGGAGCCAAATGAAGAAGCGACGAAGTTCTACAATTTACTTAATGAAATGAACGAAGAACTTTACAAGAGATCAAAATATTCGAAATTGTCCTTCTGCATTCATCTATTTCACTTACAATGTTTAGGAGGGTAGACCGGAAACTCTTTTACAATGTTGCTAGAGTTCCTGAGAGATATGTTTCCGTTTGCAAAAATCCCCCAGTCTTGTCAAGATATGAAGAGACCAATAAAAGATTTGGGCCTTGGGTACAATAAAATTCATAGTTGCCCAAATGACTGCATGTTGTACTGGGGTGATCAAAAAAACCAACAGTCTTGTCATGTTTGCAGAAAGTCTCATTGGATGAATAGGAATACAGAAGATGTGAATGCGGATGAAGGTGGGGCACAGTTAAGAAAGAAGGCTGTCAAGATTTTGCGATATTTTCCCCTAATGCCAAGACTTCAAAGGCTTTTCATGTCGTCAAAGCCAACTGATTCTATGAGGTGGCATAATGATCAACAAACCGATGATGGATTATTAAGGCATGTTGTGGATTCTTTAGCTTGGACATCGTTTGACAGTAAATTTCCAAGCTTTGCAAGCGATCCTCAGAATGTGAGGCTTGGGCTAGCAGCTAATGGCTTTAATCCTTTTAAAATCATGAGTACTGTGTACAGTACTTGGCTTGTAATGCTTGTTTCTTATAATTTTCCTTTTGCATGAATCAATTTTCTTTTATAATATCTATGATTATCCCTGGAGAGAAAGGTCCCAGAAATGATATTGACATTTATTTGCAGCCACTTATTGAAGAGTTAAAACTGTTATGGTCGGCTGTTGAAACATATGATGTATTGAGGAAGGAGAACTTTAATTTACGTGCAGCTTTTTTGTGGACAATTAATGGTTTCCCGGCTTATGCCAATTTATCTAGTTGGAGTACCAAAGGATGTTATGCTTGTCCTTGTTGTGCTGCACAAACATGTTCGAAATGGTTATATAATGAGAAGAAGTTCTCTTACGTGGGACATCATCGGTGGTTAGATGGAAATCATAGATTTAGATTTCAGAGGACTTTATTTGACGATACTGAAGAGTTTAGAGAAGCTCCTGAGTAGACCATTGGATCTGAAGTCTTGTTCATGTTAAAAGATATGGATTTCAGTTATGGGAAGATGAATCAACCATCCAACATACAAACAAGGAGAAGATCGAGGGATGAATCTGATGATGAATCTGATGAAGAGGATGATCCTAATGAGGCGGACTTGTGGAAAAAAAGAAGTATTTTTTTTTAGTTGCCTTTTGGGAGCATCACATTTTACAATACAATCTTGATGTCATGGATATTGAGAAGAATGTTTGCAAGAACATTATCAGGACAATTTTGAATGTAGATGGAAAATCAAAAGACAATATTCAGAGTCGACTTGATTTAGTTGACATGAGAATTCAGCGTGATCTTCATCCCCAAATACTTCTGAATGAGAAATATCAGTTGCCACCTCCAATTTTTGCAATGCTGAAGGAAGAGAAAGAAGTGTTCTGCACGATGTTGAAGGATATAAAGGTCCCAGATGCGTATGTATCAAATATATCTCGATGTGTGAGTCTTAAAGATCGAAGACTATATTCTTTAAAATCACATGATTATCACATCTTGATACAAGATTTACTGTCACTTGCTTTACGGTGCTGTATGTCAAAAAAGGTGACGTCCTGTATAATTGAACTTTCCAATATAATGAAAGCTATTTGTGGCAAAGTTTTGAATGTTGAAGAACTTGAGAAAGTACAAGATCGAGCTGATTTGACTTTATGCAATTTGGAGAAGATCTTTCCACCTTCCTTCTTCACTATTATGGTGCACTTGGTAATCCATCTCCCTCGTGAAGCAATAATTGGTGGACCGGTTTTCTATCGATGGATGTATCCCATAGAAAGGTGTTAATTTATTTCAAACCTATTCATTCATTCACCTCTATACCATTAGTTACAACTTTTGATATTGTTGTATATCGTGTTTAGGTTCCTATTCAAATTGAAGTCTTATTGTCATAATAAGCGTTAACCGAAAGGATCAATCGCTGAAGGCTACCTGGCAGAGGAGTGTATGACTTTTTGTTCTAGATATTTAGAAGATGTTGAAACAAGATTGAATAGACCAAGTAAAAATGCTGGGCTCAATGATCCTAACTTGGCCGAAACTTATTTATTTCAAAGTTATGGAGAACCAATCGATAAAGTTGAAATTGTAGAATTAGATGAAAGATCTTGGGTACAAACACATAGATATGTTCTTTTTCACCACGATTCAATTGAACCATTACACAAGTAAGTTCTAGAATATGATAAATATTCAACTTTTTGATTTGTTTATTTTATAATCAATTAAACCTCTTTTTAACATAGTGAGTACAAACAAATCTTGAGATATTGTTCACACTCCTGAATATTACAACAACGAGAGATTAATAAGTTATTCACAGAATCTTTTCATGAATGGTTAAGGCAAACGATATGCAAGTCAACCTTTTATTGACAAATAATAATGTTTTCTCATAACATTTATAATTACTAAATTTACTTTCGATGCAATAGGTCTGGAGCGGGAAGGACGTTAATGACGAAGATAAATGGCTTGCCCAAGGTCCCATGATATAGAGCCTTTATCATCAATGGATTCAGATTTCATACAAAATATCGCGAGAGATTGAGGAGAACTCAAAATTGTAGAATAGTTGTTAATTCTTCAGTTACAAGTTATGCTAGTGCTAGGGACAGTAATCTCATTGAGGGAATTGTGGAGTGTTACGAACTTCTTTCTGATATTATTGAGTTGGATTACTATGGAAATGGAAAGTTGTCTTATTTCGATGTGATTGGGCTGATGTTAATACTGTTCGCAGAATTAAAAATGATCAATTTGGTTTTACAATGATGAATTTCTCTCTATTGATTCACACTGGAGGACAATTCATAGACGAGCCGTATGTATTTTCTTCTCAAGTGAAACAAGTTTTTTACTCAAAAGATCTGATTGATGAGGGTTGGTACATTGTACTCTAAAACACCCCTAGAGACTTGTTCGACATGGGCAATGGAAGTAGAGATGACATCGTCGAAAGATCAGAAACTTTGCCTTTTCTAGAACAAAACTTAAATGAAAATATCCCTAGTACTAGTATACAATTTCAATAGGTTTGTCAGGATGTGGATGAAGATATTTACAAATTATGATATAGTAAGATTTTATGATTTTTTAATTATATGTAATATTATAATTTTAATCTTGGTCATGTTATATAATTTAAGTATTTTATATGTACTATTATTGTTGTAATTTGTTACTAAAATTTTAACTATTTTATGTGTATTACAGGAAAAATGCGTAGAAGAAGATTACGAGATTTAAGTATTGTCCAGAATACTCCAAATTTGGAACAAGCAATTAGTGAATAGTAGACAGTTATTGGATCTTCGAATATGCCGGAGACACTTGACAAGCCTGTAGAATTTCAAAGTAATGTTAAGTTTATTTTACATCTATGTTGACTTTTGTTATTGATTTATTTTTCAATTTTAATATAATAATATATCGTTTTTCAGTTGAAAGTGATGGGACGCACAGATGTCGAGGACGTACGCTACTTAAAGATTTGACATTAGCCTGACAACCTCCCATTCGGAACCTATTTATAGACCCTATAGCCGAATTCCTCAAGCCCAAGTTCCCAATTCGGCTCCACTTGCTCTTTACTTCTCATCACCTCAGTTTTCTCCTTGATAACCCCTTGATCCTTTCCTCAAATTTCTCTACTGAACACTCCCCTTAGGCTCCATCTTCACGCCATTTCCAACCTTCTAGAAGGCCCAAAATTAAACTCCTAAAAATACTAAGCTAGTATTTGAACCTTGGATCCCTTACTAGCCACTAACGTCACCTCCCTACACCCTAAGTGGCGTCACTTAGCCACTCCTCCACAAGGCTTTTTGATGCCATTTTCCCCTATCTTTATTTAAAAGCCCAACTATTTACCAACAAGGCCCTTTTAACTATTAACGCATAATTTTCTTTTCCCCTAAGTTCGAACTTAAACCTTAGCCAAAACCTACTATTACCTGCTTAACCGAAAATACCTAGCACATTTTTTATTAGAATACAAAAAAAAGAAAATTCAAGATTTCGAGATTTTTGGGGCGTTACAACTCTATCCCTTAAAGGAAATTTCGTCCTCAAAATTTTACCTGATTCAAACAATTGAAGATATTGACGTCACATCGCTTCCTCAAGTCCCAAGTAGCCTCCTCAGCCTTGTAATTATGCCAAAGCACTTTGACTAATGGAACGGACTTCCTTCTTAGTACCTTAACATCACGTCCAATTATTTGTATGGGCTCCTCCTCGAAAGTTAGGTCTGGCCTGACCTCGATTTCTTCAACCGCCACGACATGTGAAGGATTCGAGCAATAACGCCTTAGCATGAAAACATGAAACACGTCGTGGATCTGGCTTAGTTCAGGAGGTAACTCCAGGTGGTAAGTGACTGACCCAATCCGCCTTACAACTTGATATGGCCTAATGAACCTTGGGCTTAGCTTCGCCTTCCGTCCAAACCTTAACACCTTCTTCCACGGAGAGACCTTAAGAAAAACTAAGTCCCCCACTGCATACTCTATCTCACAATGCTTAAGGTCAGCATATGATTTCTGTCTATCCGAGGCCTCCTTCAACCGATCTCGAATCAACTTCACCTTATCCTCAGTATCTGCTACTAACTCAGGGCCCAAAACTCTTCGTTCGCCCAACTCCGTCTAACATGTTGGAGTCTGACACCTTCGCCCATACAGTACCTCATACAGAGCCATCCCAATACTTGCTTGGTAGCTATTATTGTATGCGAATTCAGCCAATGGAAAAATAGTCCTCCTAGATACCTCAGAACTCAATCACACATCCCCACAACATATCCTCCAATACTTGGATCACCCTTTTCGAGTGTCCATCAGTTTGAGGGTGGAATTCTGTACTGAAGTTCAACCTAGTACCCAATGCCTCATGCAACTTATTCCAAAATTGTGAAGTGAAATGTGGGTCCCTATCGGGTATTATAAACACCGGTACTCCATGCAATCTTATAATCTCCGCCACGTACAACCTAGCCAGCTTTTGTAACGAGTAGTCGGTGTGAACTGGTACAAAATGGGTAGACTTGGTTAACCGATCCACTATAACCCATATCGTGTCTTTCTTAGTAGGCATCAAGGGTAGCCCACTAACAAAGTCCATAGTGATCCTTTCCCACTTCTAGAGTGGAATTTTCACTGGCTGAAGCAATCCCGAAGGCAACTGATGTTCCGCCTTCACCTTTTGGTAGACCAAACACTTACTTATAAACTCCATAACCTCGTGCTTAATTCCAGGCCACCAGTAAAGCTACCACAAGTTCTGATACATCTTGTTCCCGCCAGGATGCATTGCATAGAGACTGCTATGTGCTTCCCGCAGAATAGACTGCCTTGGATCATCTTCTTTTGGTATACACATTCTCCCACGGAAACACAATACTTCTTCACTATTTATAAAGTCCGATGTCTCCCCATTCTCTACTTGTCTAAGACAAGCACCCAAGGTCTCATCCATCAATTGCTTACTCCTTATCTGCTCGACCCACACCGGCTTTACTTGAAGCTCAGCTAACAAGCTACCATCATCCAACAAACTTAAACGGGCGAGCATAACCCTCAAGTCTGACTTAACCCTACGACTCAATGTGTCAGCTACCAGATTTGCTTTACCAGGGTCGTATTCAATCGTGTAATCATAATCCTTCAATAATTCCACCCACCTACGCTTCCTAAGGTTGAGCTCCTTTTGGGTAAGGAGGTACTTCAAGCTCTTATGGTCCGAATAAATTTTACACTTCTCCCTGTATAAGTAATGCCTCTATATCTTTAGTTCGAAAACCACCAGAGCTAGCTCTAAATCACGGGTTGAGTAATTCACCTCATGAGTCTTAAGTTTTCGTGACGCATACGCAACTAGCTTTCCTTCTTACATTAACGCACTTCATAAGCCCACATATGACACGTCACTATAAACTGTAAACTCCTTCCCAGGCTCTGGCTGAATCAATACAGGGGCCTCAGTTAAAACTTTCTTAAGTTTCCCAAAACTCTCCTACTGTTTGTCCGTCCAAACAAATGGTACCCCCTTCCTCAACAACTTAGTTAAGGGTGCAGCAATTACTGAAAAGCCCTCAACAAACCACCTATAGTATCCTGCCAAGCCTAGAAAACTTCAAATTTCTGACACCGACTTGGGTGTTTTCCATTCTAACGCTGCCTCAATTTTTCGAGGATCTACCTTAATCCCCTCAGTTGACACCACATGTCCTAGAAAAGTAACCTCCCTTAGCCAAAATTCGCAATTACTGAATTTGGCATACAACTGATTCTCCTTCAAAGTCTGCAACACAGTCCTTAAGTGCGCATCATGCTCATCCTCATCTCTTGAGTACACCAAAATGTCATCTATAAAGACTACCACGAACCGATCCAAGTAGGGTTGGAAAACCCAATTCATGAGATCCATGAAAGCAGCCGGTGCATTCGTCAGCCCGAATGGCATCACCAAGAACTCGTAGCGCCAATAACGAGTTCTGAAAGCTGTCTTATGAACATCCGCCTCCTTAACCCTCAATTGGTGATACCCCGAATGCAAATTAATCTTTGAGAAAATGGAAGCTCCCCTAAATTGATCAAAAAGATCATCGATTCTCGGCAGAGGGTACTTGTTTTTAATAGTTAACTTGTTTAGCTGCCGGTAGTTGATGAACATTCGCAATGTCCCATCCTTCTTCTTTACTAATAACTCCGGTGCTCCCCACTGAGACACACTTGGTCGGATGAATCCTCGATCCAACAATTCTTGAATTTGTGCCTTAAGTTCCACCAACTCCTTTGGTGCCATCCGATAAGGGGCGATGGATATCGGAGCCGTACCAGGTAACAACTCTATTCCAAATTCCACTTCTCTACTGGGCAGCAACCCAGGCAGCTCCTCGGGAAAGACATCAGGAAATTCCTTAACCGTTCTCAACTCCTTAACAGTAGGGCTCTTAACCTCCGTATTACTAATGTAAGCCAAATAGGCTTCACATCCCTTACGAACCAGCTTCTCCGCCCTTAATGCTAAAATTACATTCGTCAGATAATTCTGGTGTTCTTAACACCATTCGCTTTGTAGCGTAATCCAAGGTGGCTCGGTGCTTCACCAGCCAACCTATACCTAAGATTAAGTCAAACTCACTAAACGGTAGCTCCATCAAATCTGCTAAAAAGGTAACCCCTTGAACTACTAAGGCTACCTCCTTAAACAACTTATTCACTCCCACTAACTGGCCTAACGGACTTATCACTGTCATCTCATTCACAGTAATTTCAAACATATCACCCAAAGATTCAGTCATATTGCATGCAACATATGAATGCATCAATCCAATATCAATCAATGTTGTGTAAGGTAACTCATATATAAAGAACATATTCGTTATCACATCTGGGGCATCCCCCTCCTCTCGACAACGAGTAGCATAAACCAAAGATGGTTGTCTCACCTCAGCATGGCCAGCATTTCTGCCTAGTGCTCGACGTCTACGTCTATTGTCGTTACCGCCCATGGCCTGCTCACGACCCCTTTGCGGCAGCTGACCACCCCTTGGTGGCTGAGCACCACCTTGACCCACTACTGGCACTCGATCAAGCATTCGTGGGCAATCCTTAATCCTATTCTCCACCGACCAACAAGCGAAACAATCTCCCATTCTCTTCCAACACTCACCTCTATGGCTTCCCCCAGAATAAGCACAATTTGGCACCCCGGGATTAGCAGCAGGGGGCCCTACTCTAATTGGCCCATTAACTTTGGCCCTAGCCCTAGGCCTCTGTCCAACCCTAGGAATCTCAACCTCCCTTTTATTTCTACCCATTTTTTTTCTTGATTTAATTGTTCAGTGCGCTTAACCTCTTCCGCTATCTTTGCCTTCTCCACCAACTCTGAGAAAAGTCACTCCCTTTGTGGAGCTATCAGTTCCCTGGGGCTATCTCTAAGTCCATCCTCAAACCTAACGTAACGCTCATAGTCCATTGCCACCATTACTCTTGCATACCTGCTAAGGCGTAGAAACTCCGCTTCGTACTCCGCCATCTATTTGTTTCCTTGGGTCAAGTTCAGAAACTCCTTCCTTCTTGCATCCACATAACTTGCACCCACATACTTCCCTTGGAATGCAGCTTTAAAAAACTCCCAAGTGACCCGCTCCGATTGGGTGCCCACTTTCACTGTCAACCACCACTGATAAGCTTCTTCCCTAAACAGTGACACTGCCCCTTTCAGCTTTTGTTCCGGTGAACATTACAAGTCCTCAATTACCCTCTCCGTGGCCTACAACAACATTCAGCCACGTTGGGAGCCACACCAGCCAGCCCTTAAAGATCTCAGCCCCATTTGATCAAAGTCGCTCCGAAATGGACCCCCAGTTTCTTATGCCATTATTGGGCCCAGTGACCCTCTCTAAGATCCTTAGCATTGCATGCGACAATGCATCTTCTCTCGCGGCCCGATCATATGGCCCAGTCTCAGCTACGGGTGAAGCCAGAGCATCTTCTACTCCAACATCGGGCATATGGCCTGATGCTGATGATTTAGCCCTAACACTTCCCTGGCCTCGGCCACGGCCTCTTGCACCTCTTCTAGCACTCATCGTCGAGTCACGTATTTTTTGGATTAAAAATTTTATGAAGTTTTAGTTAGTTTCAATAATTAACCCGATGTTTTATGAAAGTATTTAAAGAGAAGGTTGTTTTCGGAAATCCTCTACAGTTTCAAGATCCTACGGGCTTCAGTTTCATTCTACATGAGCATCTAGAGTAGCCTTATAACTATCTACTATATAACAATTTAAACAAGTTTTAGAATAAGAGAACTTACTTGGTTCGACGTCGGAGACTTGGTATGCCGCTTAGCAAGACATCCCTTTTTCCAAAACATTGTAATTCAATAAAATACATATATATATATATATATTTTAAACACAAAAAGAAATCAAGTAATAAGGCCCACTTCATAGCCCGCGTTTTGCAATCGGGCTCTGATACCATTAAATGTAACACCCGAAACCTGGCCCAGACGTATGGCCGAATATAGCGCGTCACATTGAAGTATTTTATTGAAAACCTTGTTTTTATTGAAAACCTTTTTTCAAGATATGAAACCTTAGTTAACTTATGAAAAACTCTCTTTTCAGTTGTGAAAGCTTTGTTTAAAACATTTGATTTAAGAAAACTTATCATTTAAAAATTTAGTGGCGGACACGAAGAATAACATGCTATAATTTAAGAAACCATGTTTAACCTCTCATAATTACATTGCATAAAAATAATAACCCAATAATAATAAAAAGGAAGCCTTATTACAATCTGGACTAAAAAGTACTTAATAAAATAGAATCTCGTATGCTTAAAAAAAAACACAAAACACAAGTCCATGTTGTCTTGCTAGCTGGCCACCCAGAATCCCTACAAACATCGAACCTTCTACTAAGCATCACCTGAAAATAAAATAAAAGAGGGGGTGAGTTTTCGCAAACTCAGTGTGTACAACACTCGACGAGTAACAATCATTCAATAAACATTATACATCAAACATGTAATGCAATATAATGCGATCCCATCCCAATATTCCATCCGCTACACACTGGCTCCGTCCCCTAACACATCATATGGGGATATAAATATCGACCCACCCAACCGATACACATCAATGGTAGCCCGGTTGTGGAACCACCCTCATTCATTTATTGGGCTTAACAGCCGTCGATGGATCCACGATTGTCAAACAACCATGTGATCCTCATATACTTCCCCTATTCCATATTTCCCATCTCATATGCAACATAAGAAGAATATTATGCGTATGTAGCAGATATGCATGTCACATTCATAAAACTTACATTCAACACATAGGGGTATTTTGGTCATTTTCCCCTTAGGGGTAGTTCGATAATTTTTCTCCTTATTACGGATTTCATTTACCTTGGCCCGTTAACAAATCCCGTTAGCTAAGATGAACGAATACTATGCACCAGGTAGGATTTTAGAGAAGAGGAGGTGGGTCATTAAGACCGCTTAAGTACCAAGCTCTCCCTAGATCCAATCCTAGACATGCACATACCCGTTGCCACAGCTTAACCCTATGACTTGTCCACGATCTCAACAATTTAATTAAGTTTTATGTAGTCATCATATACTAGGCCCAAACCCCTACATACATGCATATGGCCCACTAGGCCCAATCTCATTTATATGGCCCATCTGGCCCAATTCACGTTATATGGCCCATCAGGCCCAATTCACATTCATATGTCCCGTCAGGCCCAATTTCATTTATATGACCCATCCAGCCCAAATCACATTATCTCCATGCTTACGTACAAATTTTCTATCACATAGCATCACTTATCAAAATTTTCTTATTATGGGCTAAACAGCCCATCGGGCCCATTTAGCCCATTCCGGTCCATTTGGTCTATTCACAACCCAAGTCCATGGAATCGCCTATGGCCTCAAGCAACCTATCAGTTTCCCCCTTACAAGTTCTCATGCACTCACAAAACTATGGTAGCCTAACTTTCCATTTTTTGGTATTTCAGCTTTCGACATTTCGGCTTTTGTCGATCTACTTATGTGTGCAGTGTAAGTACACACCTGGTAAGCAAGTGTATTGCGATCTCCTTAGCCCCAAACCTACAATAAGTATCACCCTTCGATTAACCGCGTGTTTAATATATAACTTTACCAATAACCGAAACCTCACCTTAACCTTACCTTGAACATCAATCCCTAATAGATTTTCCTTGATCACGTACTCCCTAGATCTACATTAATCTTACTTATTAAACTGAATACTAGGGAACTCGCATACAACATAATTTACCCCCTTATCTAAATTAACACCATTCGGCCAACCTTAGCCAATAAGAGAGAAATACTTAACAAAATCGTAAAACACTTAAGGAGCAATTCAGCAGAGAGCTAAACCCGAGATCCAATACTAATTCCCTAGCAAAGTTGTTTAGAAAGAGTGAGGGAAGAACAGCGTAATAGATTCTTAGCAAATCGATTGGGAGAACAAATACTTACACTAGATTTGACCAAGGTAAAAGGAGTAGAAGTTGCACCAAGGGTATTTGGCCAAAGAGATGTTCGGCCCTTTGCGATTTTGTATGGCAAAAGAAGGTTATTTGGCTCCAAAGAAAAAGAAAGAAAAGTCGGTAATGAAGTAGAGGAAGAATGAAAATCAATACAGGGAAGAAAAAAAGAGGAACAGAGGGTTTTCAACGTTTAGGGAAGAGGGTTTCCGACAACAAGGTGAAGGGAAATTCGGCATTAGCCTGACAACCTCCCACTCGACACCTATTTATAGACCCTATAGCAGAATTCCTCAAGCCCAAGTTCCCAATTTAGCTCCACTTGCTCCTTATTTCTCATCTCCTCGTTTTTCTCCCTGATAACCCCTTGATCCTTTCCTCAAATTTCTCTACTGAACACTCCCCTTGGAGTCCATCTTCATGCCACTTCCAACCTTCTAGAAGACCCAAAATTAAACTCCTAAAAATACTAAGATAGGATTCGAACCATGGATCCCTTGCTAGCCACTAATGCCAGCTCCCTACACCCTAAGTGGCATCACTTAGCCACTCCTCTACAAGGCTTTTTGATGCCATTTTCCCTCATCTTTATTTAAAAGCCCAACTACTTACCAACAAGGTCATTTTAACTATTAAAGCATAATTTTATTTTCCCCTAAGTTTTAACTTAAACCTTAGCCAAAACCTACTATTACCTACTTAACCGAAAATACCCAGCACATTTTTTATCAGAACCGAAAAAAAAGAAGAAAATTCAGGATTTTCGAATTTAATTCATTTAATTCATGTGACTGAATCCCAGATGGCTTCAACATTGAATCTAAGAAATTCCAAGTTTGATGAACACTTGCACCACTAATATTTTAAATACCTCTAGCTCCCTACCATGATAGTCACCATGAAGGAATCATTAAACGAGTCCACTACCAATAACTATTTCAGATAATGCCTTATAAGCATTCCCAGGTCTTACCTCAAGGATGGAATGGCAACTCACCATAAAGGTTTTCCAAAGAATTCGTCATAAAGGCTTTCTAGAGTATTTGCCACAAAGGATTTCTAGAGGATTCACTACAAAGGCTTTCTAGAGAAGTCACCACATAGGCTTCCCAGAAAATTCTTGAGTTTATAGTGCCAACAGACTACATCTTTATCAGGCTGGTCATCGTGTTTACAGTCTTGGTGGACCAATATAATGGATGCCGTGGAGCCTGGTTCATGATAGAATGTGCAAGTATACATAGTCATTATCAAGTAATAAGTGAGTAAAAAGAGTATTGTCTCCACAAGGACTGTATTGTTAATTAGCAATTGTAAATTAATTTTTACCAAATTGGTTAATAAAATAAAATATCTGGAAGTGATGGATGTTTTAATTAACTTAAATTAACAGTTAATATGCAAATGAGAATGAAATAAAATTCAATTAAATGGTTAAGTAGCAATTCACAAGATTTAACAACAATAACATGAATAAGCTTGAACAATTACAACTCTTGATTTAATTTTATTCACATTTTTACTTAATAAATGTTTCAAAAAAATTCAAAGCAACTCAATTATTTATTAATTCAGAATCTACAATTCATAAGATTCTGTCAAAGTCTTATGTTTATCACTTAGAAATACTTTAATATGTCTATATCAAAATTCAACCAAAGATTATATTTTAATCCACCATTCATTAGAATTTATGCAAAGAATAGATACATGTCTGTTTGAAACAATTTAATCACAAAAATCCAAAGTTATACAAGGTAACCTGGTTCTTTTGAATTATTACAAACTTTTAACCTATTTCTGTCGAATATAGATTAAACATGCATCTTCCAATTATTGTGTGCATTAATC
The DNA here is from genome assembly GCF_007990345.1 of Gossypium hirsutum. Lineage (NCBI taxonomy): Eukaryota > Viridiplantae > Streptophyta > Magnoliopsida > Malvales > Malvaceae > Gossypium > Gossypium hirsutum. The sequence goes on from NC_053433.1 coordinate 42,210,566, forward strand.
ACCATCCGATTCTGATTAAGAAATTAATTCTAATGGATTCAAACATATATTAATGCATGAACAACATACATTATTTTAATTGGAAGCATAAATAATTGAGGCACAGAACATCATAAATATAACTTGAACTAAATAAATCAATTGTAATCATTCTAGTAGAAACAAATTAAGTCATCATCATTAAATGAATAGTAATTAAGTAATTTGCAAGCATGTTTTTCAACTTAGAATAATTTAAAGAGAAAAGAAGAAAAACTCTAAGGGGATTTCAGTGATTCTCTGAAAACTGTTCGTAATGGTTTCCTCTTAATTCTGTCCTCCCTCCGATGCAAACTACTCCTTAAGGTGGCTGATCGAGAGAGCTTCAACTAAAAAATTACTTACTAGGGGAACTCTTAAAAAGAGAATGGGAAAAATGAGAAACAATGGAAGTTTTAGGTGGAAGAGAAGGGGGAATAAAGATGTTGAGGGAAGAGATAATGGTGAGTGAATGAGTGTTGTGATGAGTGCCTTGAGAGGTGAATGAGGGGTGGTATTCATACATGAGGGAAGGCTAGAGAGTTTGGAAAGAGGGGTTAATTATTTCATAATTTTTGCTTGATTTAAGGGCATGGGTTGGACGACAACCATGAGATTTTATTGGGGCTGTTCTGTGATTTTTTACACTTTTAGGGACCCTTAATTAATTTTTCCCAAGCTACTCATTGCCGAATTTGGACTCTTTTCCCCCTGATAGACAATTTTCCCTTCAATGTAAGGACCAGACTTGTTGCTTTCATCAACCCACTTCCAAGCTGGGTTAAAATTAATTTCCTTGAGTCCAATACTCAAGCCCTATCATCCTATGCTGATTGATAGTCAACTAATGTGCATGTGTCATCCATAATAGCTTCAAACATTGAATAAATTAGTGTGCCAGGCTACAACAGTTTTAGCAAAAATTCTGAAATTTTCAAAATACGGCAACATAAAGTAAAATTATGTAAAATTAACACCTAATTTCTCAAAAATTTCAATCTTATTTTTATTGTGCCAAGATTCTCAATATGTACTAAAAACTCATAATTAGCTATCAAAATACTTAAGATTTGCACAAATTCTATGTTAAAAGGTGCTCTAAAAACCTATATAATTTAGAGTTAACACAGCCCCAAACTTAATCCATTGCTCATCCCGAGTAATGTTTCATGCAAGTAAAAAATTTCAACAGGGCAATCTTGCACAATATTTAAGCAGAATCAATTCTTCACATAATCATGCATTAACAAATTTATGCCTACAAACTCTTCTTGCTAATAAGTTGCTCGTATGTAAATACAATTCCAAAATTTTATATAAAAATGTAACCCCCTAAACCTGACCTAGATGTTATGGTCGAATCTCGAAGATGACATTGCCATGTTGTTGGTGCAGAAAATCTTTTAACTATTTTATTTAAATAATCATTATCATTTGAAAATGCCATTTTGATTTGCTTTAAGAAAGGCCAAGTGTTGTCGAAATTGTTTACCTTTATAAAAACTCAAGCATTGATGGTTTACAGAAACATCATATTTGAAGTGAATGTCGCAGCAGAAAAATAACAAAACACATTCTTCATTTTAAAAACATATGTTTGATATATATTGTGAAATCTCATTTTAATGAGTAGGTAGTGTTGAGTTTCAAAAATGAAGTATTTTGAGTTAAGTTTGACATTATTATGAAAAATCTAGTTTTACTTATTAATTTCATAAATTGTCTTAGGTGACAGTATAAAAATTCAAATCACGCGAAACAATCCAAAAACCAAAATCCAAAAGTAAGTCCCAAGCCATAGTATACAAAAATAAAACAAATCCCAAAATATCAAATACCAAAGTATAATAGTTTTTCTAAAAGTTTCCAAGTGCACCTTTGTAAGGTGAGCCTATCCTAACCTTAATTATTATCTGAAAAGTTAGAAACTTAAAGGGGTGAGCTTTTTAAATCCCAGTGTGGTTACAAATCATATCAATATAAATTTACATAGAACATCATCAATTTAACAGATCACATATATACATAAATATTCAACCACAAAATCACATTTATCAGAATGCACAATGACGATGTCAATGCAATGCTTTTTCAAAAACAGTGAAGATTTTTCAGAAAACAGTTCCTACCCATCTACGTTATACACCATAATGAGTTCCCTTGAAATTGTCCATCCAATAACACACCAATAATGTGGACAAGCCACCAGATATTATAGTCAAGCTGCTAGAAAAAGAATATTGTGGTCGAGCCACTAGATAATACAGATATACTACCAGATATAGGATATTATGGTCAAGCCACTAAAAATTGCAGATTATTAAATTGCAAGAATCTTCCTCCATACAACATTATCCCAACCCAATGCATGTTTTACATGCGATTCAGAAATCGTTACGGTTTAACACAGTAGCATGCTTAACATGCGATTCAGAATCATAATAATAGCATGGTCAACATGCGAATCATAATAATAATAATAGCATGCTTAACATGCAAATCAAAGTATCAGTAAATTGGTGTCATGTTTATAATACATGCATATAAAAAATTTCCATAATCACATAACATGGGTATTAGGTATTGCGTGTGAAATGACATGTGAATTGTGCAAGTATACTCATCGAATCAAGCAATAATGTAACACCCCTCACCCATATTCAACACCGGAATACGGTTACAGAGTATTACCGAACTTACAACACATTTGAACATACTTTTCTCATACATTTGATCAATACATATAATCATCATTCAATTTCAATTAATTTGTCCCTAAAACGAACCTACTAGGCCCTACACATACATTGGGAGTGGTTCGGGACTAAACCGATAGCTCAAGAAATTTTTACAAAACTTAGAAAATGTTCCTCAAAACAGGTGACACACGCCAATGTGGCCTCGCGTGTCACAAGCCGTGTGGACATTAGAAATAGGAGTGCATGGCAGTGTCCCAACCTATGTCCAACCCCGTGTAACTCTCTGACTTGGGTCACACGACCAACACACACGCTTGTGTGCCCTAAAAGTGGTGATACACGCCTGTGTGCCATGCCGTGTGCTAGGCTGTGCCAAATCTATAAGGTATATTGACTTATGCCACACGGCCAAGGCACATGCCCGTGTGTGAGGCCGTGTGGAGCGTACTGACATGATTTCAAATTCAACACCAGGGGACACACGGCCTTGTAACATAACTGTGTGTCGTACACGACTGAGACACACGCCCGTGTCGCTGCCCGTGTTAACAAAAATAGGCTATTTACCAAGCCAATTTGGCACCCCAAATGGCACACACCTACACAATCCAATTGGTACACATTCATAGCATATATAGATATCCAAATCAACCATAACCAAGACTAAAATGTACCATTACAATCTACCACCCCTAACCCGTATCAGTCACCAGACTAGGGTTAAAGGCATTATTGGACAAATCAGAACATTTTACAAATAATTCATAAAAATCATCCACAATCATAATTAAAATTGTCATAGAGTACCTCATATAGGTCATCGAGACCTTAAACATGCTTTAGAAAGGGGTCGGGACTAAACCAAACACATACAAAATTTTTGAAACTTAAACAATTTTTCAAAGTGTGTCTAGACTGTGGCAAAACAGGGCATACATACTGACTTGTCCACACGTCCACCAGACACACCCTTGTGCCTGGCCGTGTGAAAATTAGGGAGGCTACTGACTTAGCCACACGGCTGACCACACGCCCGTGTGTCAAGCTTGTGGTCGAAACTGACTTGGCAACATGGCCTAGCACACGCTTGTCTGTGCGACCGTGTGGTCTACCCAGGCTCATTTCAAATGGCCTTCGAGCAACATGACTGAGACACACGCCTGTGTCTCTGCCCATGTGGGCAAAAATAGGCTATTTACAAGGCCAATTTGCCACCCATTTTGGGTCCTCTTTACAAGCATCAAATCCACATCATTTTGCACCAAATTTTCTACCAATTCATAATCAAAACTTTCAGCATTCATGCCATTTCATTAACAACAATTTCATGCTTGTAACACATACTAAATCATGTCATTCCTTAAACCAAAAACATACCAAAACATATGGTTTATAACCTTAATATACTCATTCAATCTTATACCACATTCTTACCAAACTTACCAAATCTCTTGGCCATTCATAGACACATCATATTGATCATATTTCATATATCAAAATCACATCAAAATCACAACCAAAACCAAACCATATCACATGGCTAAATATATACATCACAAAACATAATCAAAGTACTTCAAGCCTATACATGCCATACTTTAATATTCACATTTCAAAAGGTACCAAAAATAAGTTTGATAGTGTGGTGATGACCCTCAATGATCCCCGAGCTCCTGATAGCTGCGGTATCTATAAAATAGTTGAAAGACACACAAAGTAAGCTTTTAAAAGCTTAGTAAGCAATATACAAATAAACTTATCATAAAAAAATTATAAGCCAAACCATTTATGTAATTCATGACCAAATACTATCGCTTACTAAATAGTTCATATACAATTCACATAATCCCAATTCATTTGCTCATATAGCATATTTTCTCATACTTATATCATATATCATCACTTGCACATGTACTTACCTTTTATTCTCAAACATAGAATACATTTCAAACATACCTGATTTGATTACACATTTCATATATTCATTCTTTTCTCAGTATGGCTGTTGAACCATTCAGAATCATAAGGATACGCAGATAACTCGGAAAGCTTGTACAATGCCAACGTCCCAGACGTGGTCTTACATGTAATCAATTATCGATGCCACTGTCCTAGACAGGGTCTTACACGAAATCCAATATGATGTTGATGTCCAAGACATGGTCTTACACATAAATCATAACTCGATGCCAACGTCCCAGATGTGGTCTTATACGAAAACACATATCGGATCCTATGTCATGACATATGTATCCTGACTATTCCTATGGTTCGTACGGGGCTTTTCGGACTTCAGAACTTTATCGATATTTTCTCAAATATCTCACATTCATTTCAATAAGCCATTCATCATTGTTCAATAGCATATAAGCATAAATAAACTATTACAAACACATTTATTTGTATATAGACTTACCTTGTATGGATTTAACGAACAGAGTCGACTATTTAACAACTTTCGACTTTCCTCGATCTAATTCCGTTTTCTTTGGTTCTTGATCTAAACACATTCAAATTTAACTTATTCAAGCTCAAATTCATTCAAATCAATGCAAAAACACATAATTAAGGCATTTTACAAATTAGTCCTTACATTTTCACATTTTGACATTTTAGTCCCTAATTCATAAAATCATAAAATACACTAAATTTCCATACACACTTGGTTAGCCGAATATACATGGTGTTCATATAAGCCCATATGTTTCATTTATTTCATATTTTAGTCCCTCAAAATCTCATTTTTACAATTTAGCCCAAATTACTCAAATTTATCAAAAATTCAAAGACAAAACATGTTAACCCAACGTTAAGCTTCCATATACTATCATCAAACTTCATAAAAATCATAGTTTCATCAATGGCATAACTCAAAATCATCAACAAAATCAGAAATTGAGACATGGGCTTAGTAAAACACAAAGAAACGATCACAAAAACATAAAAAACAAACCTTTAATCAAACTTTAGAATGGCCGAACCCTAGCTCAAGTTTTCTTTCTTTTTCTTTGATGAATTCGGCTAGGATGAATGAAAATAACATAATTTCATGCTTTTTTTATCTAAATTAACATTAATAATTGGTTTACCATTTTGCCCTTACATTAAAACATTAATAAACCTTTATATAATGTCCAACTAAGTCATTTAAAGCATTCTATGGTCAAAAAACCACATAAAGACCTCACAAATAAAAAGCCATAACAAATAGGCACATTTAACAAATATATTGCCATTTTTATATTTTATGCGATTAGGTCCTTTTTCAAAATTAAGCACACAAACGGTAAAATTTTCACACGAAACTTTCACACACGTCAGTTCACATATTATAAGCATGAAAAGTAATATTAAAATTTTTTTCTGACTCGAATTTGTGGTCCCAAAACCACTATTCTGACTAGGGTCTAAACTGGGTTGTTACAACTCTCCCCTTCAGGGTTTTTGTCCCCAAAAATCTTACCGTCGAATAGATTTAGATATTGTTGTCTCATAGGATCTTCGAGCTCCCACGTAGCCTCTTCAACATCGTGTCGATGGCATAATACTTTTACTAAAGGAATTTTCTTGTTTGGTAGTTCTTTAACCTCTCGAGCCAAAATACGGATCGATTCTTCTTCATAAGTCATATCGGACTAAATCTTAATTTCAGACTGAGGAATCACATGCGAGGAATCGAACTTGTATCGTTGAAGCATTGATACGTGAGACAAATTATGAATCTTTTGTAGCTCTGGTGGCAACAACAATCTATAAGCAATCGGCCCGATACGCTCGATAATCTTGTATGACCCAATGAACCTCGAACTCAATTTTCCTTTTCTGCCAAATCAGAGTACTTTTTTCCATGGAGATACTTTTAGAAACACTTTGTCACTGATCTCAAATTCAATATCTTTTCGTTTCAAATCTGCGTAAGATTTCTGACGATCGAAAGCTACTTTCAGGCTATATCTAATCACTTTTACTTTCTGTTCAGTCTCTTTTATCAAATCAACCCCGTGAATCTTATTATCACTGAGCTCAGTCCAATACAAATGTGTACAACATTTTCTACCATATAAGGCTTTGTACGGTGCCATTTTAATGCTCGATTGAAAACTGTTATTAAAAGTAAATTCAATTAATGGAAAATATTGTTCCCACGAACCTTCAAACTCAAGAATGCAACATCTCAACATATCCTCGAGTATCTGAATAATCCGCTTCGATTGACCATCCATCTGCAGGTGAAAAGCAGTACTGAAATGCAATTTTGTACCTAAAGCCTGCTGCAGTTTCTTCCAAAATCGTGAAGTAAATCTCAGATCTCTATCTGACACAATAGAAAAAGGTACCCCGCGCAATCCTACAACTTCAGAAATGTATAACTCAACTAACTTATCAAGCGAGTAATCAGTTCGTACCGGAATAAAATGAGTTGATTTCGTCAATTGGTAAACTACAACCCAAATTACATCTTTCGTTCGCAGAGATAGGGACAAACCCGAAACAAAATCCATCGTCACTTTCTCCTATTTCTATTCTAGAATCATAAACGGCTGTAACAAACCAGACGGCACTTGATGTTTAGCTTTAGCTTGCTAACAAATTAAACATTTTGAAACAAAGTCAGAGATATCTCTTTTCATGCCAGACCACCAGTAATGTTGTTTTAAATCATTATACATTTTCGTACTACCTGGATGACAGATAAAAAACTATTGTGAGCTTCGTTCAAAATCATCTGAATCAACTCTAGATTTCTCGGAACACAAATTCGATCTCGAAATCTCAAACAATCATCTTTATCAACTCTAAATTTTGAATCAGAATCTAAATCACTCTGAGTTTGTTTTGCTATTATCTCATTATCAACCTTCTAAGCATCAATAATCTACGGTAAGAACAAAGGTCTCGCTTTCAATTTTTCTAAAATCGAACCATCATCAAACAAAGCTAAATGAGCATTCATGGCACGTAATGCAAATAATGATTTCCGACTCAAAGCATCAGCAACAACATCTACTTTTCCTGGATGATAATCGATAACAAACTTGTAGTCTTTTAGCAATTCTAACCATCTTCTTTATCACAGGTTCAAATCTTTCTGAGTCATCAGATATTTCAAACTCTTATGATCTGAATATACATGACATTTCTCAGCAAACAGATAATGTTGCCAAATTTTCAAAGCGAACACAATAGCTGCTAATTCAAGTTCATGTGTCAGATAGTTCTTTTCATGAAGTTTTAACTATCTTGAAGCATAAGCTATGACTTTGCCTTCCTGCATCAAAACACAGCCCAGACCGTGCAATGAAGCATCACTGTAGATTACAAATACTTTACCTGATTTTGGTTGTATTAACACCAGAGCTTCTATCAATAGGGCTTTCAACTGATCAAAGCTTTTCTAACATTTTTTCAGACAATTCAAATTTCATGTTTTTCTGAAGCAGTTTCATCATGGGAGTCGTGATCATAAAAAAGCCTTTCACAAATCATCTATAATTACCGGTAAGTCCTAGAAAATTGTAGACTTCAAAAACATTTCTCGGAGGCTTCCAGTCTAGAATAGCTAAAATTTTGCTCGAATCGACTCGAATACCTGATGCTGACACAATATGTCCTAAAAATCCAACTTTGTATAACTAGAACTCACATTTACTGAACTTCGCATACAACTGCTTATCATGCAAAGTTTTCTCAAATGCTCAGCATGTTCAGTTTCATCATGTGAAGATATCAATATGTCATCAATGAACATAACAACAAATCAATCTAGGTACTGTCTAAATATCTGATTCATCAAGTCCATAAAGATAGTAGGTGCATTAGTCAATCCGCAAGGCATAACTAAAAACTCATAGTGTCTGTACCTCGTTCGAAATGTAGTTTTCAAAATGTCTAAATCTTTTACTCGCAACAAAAAATAGCCCGATCTCAGATCTATCTTTGAAAACATGGTAGCTCCTTTCAACTGATCAAACAAGTCATCAATTCAGGGCAGAGGGTATTTATTCTTGATAGTTACTTTGTTCAACTAACGATAATCAATGCACATTCTTGTCGTACAGTCTTTCTTTTTCACAAACAGAATAGGAGAACCCCAAGGTGAGAAACTCGGTCTTGCGAATCCTCTATCTGTTAACTCTTGCAACTTAGAATTTAATTCTTTTAACTCGGTCGGAGCCATTCTATACGGAGCTATCAAAATTGGAGTAGTTCCTGGTAATAACTTAGTGCCAAATTCAACTTCTCGAATCGGAGGTAATCCTGGAAGTTCTTCAGGAAATACATTAGGGAATTCACAGAGAATAGACACTGATTCAACTTTTGTTTTTGTTACTTTCGAATCGATCACATAGGTAAAGTAAGCTTCACAACCTTTTCTCACAATACTTAGAGCTTTCATTAATGAAATCATAGCCGGTAACCCATTCAAATGACTAGATTCAATTTAGACTATTTCATTATTCTTGCATTTCAAATCAATAGTTTTCTGTTTGTAATTCACAATAGCATCGTGCAAAGTTAGCCAATCCATACCCAGAATTATATTAAACTCATCAAAGGGTAATACCATCAAATCAGCCAGAAAACAAATGTCTCAAAACATTAACGGATAATTCTTGCAGAATTTATCAACCGAAACACATCTGCCTAGGAGGTTCGATACTCTAATCACAAATTCAGTAGACTCCATAGGCAAAGTCTTACTGAATACTAAATTCATACATATATACGAATGTGTTGATCCAAGATCTATCAAAGCAATCACAGAAGTATCATAAAGTGTGAAAGTACCAGTTATAACATTTGGAGACGAAACTTCCTCAGAAGCTCGGATGGCGTAGGCTCTAGTAAGTGCTCTGGCCTCGGATCGAACAACTATGTCTTAGTCCCCCTTTGACTACCACTCACATTTCCCGTATTCCTGGGAGGTCTACCTCGAGCTGAAGTGTTACTCGGTCTCGGATTTTGCATAATGTAATGCCCCAAATTTATGGGTCTAGAAGTGTTGGGCCTTGTGCATGGGAGTCGCTAATATAATAAACATAAAAGTTAATGTGTCCAAGAAATATCTCAAATAAAATGTTTTCTCTATTGGTTAAGTAATTTAGGAGTAGTTGAGAGTGTTTTAGAAGTCCTGGGTTCAAATACGGGCTTTAGTAAATTTTTTAGTTTTCCTCTTAAATAAATTATGGCGTTAGCATGTGAGCCTTATATTTAATTGTGGTTAAAAAGTGTCACAAATGAGCCTGTGGTCTTGTAGTAAGTGGTGTGTGGTAGTTGCTTGAGGTCTAAGGTTCAAGTTTTTGCAAGGTAAAAAGAGTACTTATTTTGCTACTATTGCCATTTAAGAAGCAGAAGTGGACTGGAACTTTGCAAGGTGGAATTTAAATTGCTCAAAGAGTATATGGTGGAGTAAATCAATGAGGATTTTTAGGAGGGATAGGGGGAGAAAATTAACGACTTTTTGATGAGGGGAAGAGTTGTGGACGCTAGCCACTCAAGAATTCGGCTTAGTAGTGGGAATGTGACTCTCTATTTTAGGTTTTTGGCTACTCTTTGTTCTAAAGTCGAATGTAGTGTTGATTTCTGGGTATTTTCTTTCTTTTTGTGCTCTTTTCACTACTTTTTGGTTTCCTTGTTGCCATTTTGCTCTTAACTCTCCGTCTCTAATCAAAATTTTTGGTTGTTCTCCCTCTAGCTGGTTATGCCATTTTCTCCTCTTTCGTCTCTCTTTTTCTCCATTTTTTCTTTTAGTTTTTGATTACCCATACTTCTCCTCTCGGTTAGGCATCAAAATATTTCTCTTTTCTTTTGATCTCTTGCCAAATAACCTTAACCATCTCCTCTCTTCTTGTCGTCCTTTCACCATTAATATTCGAGTCATTACCGCATTGCTCTCTCCCTACTTCTGCTTTTAGTTTTTATAGTTGATCTTTGGTCAATCGATAAGTTGCTTAATTTCAATTCTTTCTATTATCATCTCTTTCTTTAAGTATCTAGGCCGAATACTGTTTCGCTAACTCTCTTTTTTTTTGGGTTTCTTTTCTCTTTTCACTTTTGGGAGTAGTCGAATCTTCCATCTCAGGGGTGGGTGTTCCTTTTTGTGCCTTGGTGTTAAGGCATACTCTGGTAGGTCGATTAGTGGTATCTCTTCACTTTTGGTCAACATTTCAATAAGTGTTATACAGTTGGTGCAAACCTTTGATCGGTCAGTAAATGGATTCGGTTATTAAAGTCTTAGTTGTATTGCAAGATATCTCAAAAAGGGGTCTGTAGACTATCTCTTGTAAAGGATTAAGTGTGAGATTTGCAGGCGATCGACCAAGGTAGGTGATTAGAACCTCTTTGTTAAGTGGGATAGAGAGGGATTGTTAAAATTCTATTGTTAGTAGACTTATGGTATATCTTAACTCAATTAAGGTTCGGAGCTTGTGGATCTTAGTGCAACTTTTGCAAATAGGTGTGTATTACACACTGATTTGACTGTAAATTGGTAGGAGCCGAAAAGCTAAAGTGCCGGAACTTCGACATTTGAGGCATCACAAGCTTGCGATCACTCGTGGGGTAAATCGAGCCCACAAATCATGGGCAATAGACTGTAAAGGCCACCACGAGTGTTCTGTGGACTTGGGCCGTTATGGGTCACGTTGGGCCGAAATGGGCCGTGTGGGCCCAATGAGCTCGGGGGCCCCACTCAGATTAAATCTGCGGTAAGTGATAAATATTGGTCTGGGCTATGTGGGTCACATTGTAACGTCCAAATTTTGGGCCTAAAAGTATTAGGCCTTGAGCATAGGAGCGGTTAGGAGATTGCTCATAAATATTTTAGTTAAGCAAGAAAATGACATAAGTTGCATGGTTGCTTTAATGGCTAAGGGAATTGGGTATGTTTGGGAGTGTTGGAGAAGCCTAGGTTCAAGTCTGGGCTTTTGCAAAAAATTTAGTTTTTCCCTTTAAGTGAACCTTGGCTTTAGCTGGTAAGCCTTATAAATATTTGTGGGTAAAGTGTGTCACAAAAAGAGCCTTGTGGCTTGGTGGTAAGTGACATTTGAGCAACTGAGAGGGCTTGGGTTCGAATTTCATTGCATGCAAAAGGATATTTATTTTGCTACTTGGGGTGGCAGGTGTGTGTGGTAGACTAAAACTCTATTGAGTGGTTGTGGACTTGGTTAAAAGGGAAGGGATCAAGGGATAAGATGTTGGTTGTTGGGGATTTAAAGGAGTGGATTATGGAGAAAATGGTGGAGTGAATCAAGGAATTTAAATGGAGAGTTGTAGCCGAATTAGGTAGCTTGTATGTGCAAATTCAACTTAGGGGGTTTGGGGAGTGCATGTATGGTAACTTGAGAGTGTATAGGTGCTGAATTCTCTTCTTAGCATTTCGGGTTGTTTTTCCCTTTCTGGTTTTGCTTCTTTTTGAGTATTTCTTTGTATTAACAAATTTCTACTCTATTCTTCATCTCCATCTCAAGTTTTTTTTCTTTTCTTTAGTTTTGGCCGAATACCTCTTTTCCCTATAACCAAACCTTGCCTTGTTTCCATCACTCTCTTTCTCCTCTCCCTCAACTGTTTATGGTGGCTGATTTTTGGTAAGATATTCTCACCTCATACATCTCTTTTCTCTTACTTCGATTCTCCTTATTCCTTCCCTTCTTATATTTGTATCTTGGCCAAATATCATCTTATTTCTTTGTTTTGTTTTCAGTGGGTGAGTGTGGTGATCAGTTGAGTAAGGTGCACGGTTCTATTTTCTCACTCTAATGTTTTATGTTGGCCGAATATTGTAAGGTAAGCCCTCAATGTCACTGTTTCCCCTTTTGGATTTTGGTTTGTTTACTTGGTTAAACCATCTGCTAACTTCTCTTCTTTTTTCAACTACCCCCTATCTACCTTTCAAATCAATTCTTTTCGTGCTTCGGTGTGCGCCACTTCATTAACCTATACTCTGTTCGGTTGTATGGTAAGTGAGATTCGATTGGGGATGATATTATACTTCTAATGCGTGTCTAATGTAGGATGGTGGCATCTTTTTGTATAAGTAGTGATCGAAGGTGATTGACCATTCCTTGAGGATCAAGGGTATGGCTATTGAGGCTTTTGGGGCATAGGAGTATTTGGAATAGGGATTAATTCCTATCGTATCAGGTGTGTAATCACACCCCTTTTTACTATAAAATGGAAAAAGCCGAAAAGCCAAGTGCCGAAACTTTGGCATTTGGTGCCATATGGGCGTTCGATTGTACTTGTGGTAAATTGAGCCCACAAATCATGGGCAATAGATTGGAAAGGCCACCACGAGCATTTCTATGGACTTGGGCCATTATGGGCCACTATAGGTCAAAATGGGCCGTGTGGGCCCAATGAGCTCATGGGTCCCACTCAGATTAAATTCACGGTAAGTGATAAATATTGGACTGGGCTATGTGGGTCACATAGCCGTAACTGAATTTAGGCTTAATGGGCCACATGAGTGTGTGGGCCCACTTAGACCGAGTAATGGGCCTTGGGCCCATATACACCGTTATGATCATTTAGGTTATCTGTGTCGCTCGAAGCAATTGTAGACCTTCGGAAAGGTCGTTATCTGAGCTGGAACCCCAAAATAGGTAAAATGATCGTTATGCCCCGATAGTCAAAATGACTAAAATTCCCCTACATGTTATATGATTGTTAATGTATGCCATTTATGATGTGTTTGCATTCATGTGATATTATGCTGCATGGGGGACAGGATCATTGATTTGGAGGAAGTATATGAATTGCTAGGGTGGCATGGTCACTTAACGACTGTGGATCCACCGACGGCTAAAGCCATTATGTAATTGGCAGCTCTGCTGCAAAATTGGTTAGTGTCGCAGCCGGTGCTATATCAGGAGTGCATGGATGGGCGGGTCGATTAAATCCCCACAGGAGTGTAAGGTTGGACGGGATACAGAGTGCAAGGTTGGTTGGGTATTTGTGCATTGCAAAATCTATTTCTGATTGTGTCATGGCCTCAGTCCCAATTGAGGCTACTATTGGCTAAGGCCCAAGCACCACCGTTAATGTGATGGGCTTAAGCCCAAATTGATGTGACACATGCTTTATGATCGATGAGGGTTGTTCACACTGAGTTTTCGTAAACTCACCCCTTCTTTTAAATTTTTCAGGTAATCCTTAGTAGGCGGTTCGACATATGGGACGATCGAAGGTGGCCACACTACGAACGACTTTAAATTTTTTTATTTTCTTTTATATTACTTAAATTACTTTCTCTTTGGGTTTTTGATATAATAAGGCTTTTTCTCTAATTTTCTAGCTTTTAATTTGGGGGTTTTTAACTAATATGATTTATTTCTATTAAAAGTAGAGCGCATTTTTCCAAAATGCTATCTGTTTTCATAACATCACGTTTTCACAACATTGTTGAAATGCTTCCGCAACAAACATGTTTTTAAAAGTAAGGCTGGTTTAAAATGGTTAACAAATAATTAAGTTGAGTTTAGAACTAAACAAATAATCAAGCGAGATTTATCAATAAGACAGCTTTTCAAAAAAACATTTTAATGTGACTCGCCAGATTCGGTCATAACGTCTAGGTAGGGTTTGGGGTGTTACACACATAGCCGTAATTGAATTTGGGCTAAATGGGCCACAAGAGCGTAAGGGCCCACTTAGGCCGAGTAACGGGCCTTGGGCCCATTTACACCGTTATGATCATTTAGGTTATATGTGTCATTTGAGGCAATTGTAAACCTTCTAAGAGGTTGTTATCTGAGCTGAAACCCCAAAATAGGTAAAATGACTATATTGCCCCTGTAGGATAAAATAACCGTAATATCCTTGTATGGTAAAATGACTATTATGCCCTTATGTTCTGAATGACTGATGTGTTTATGATTTACATATATGATTGTACTGAGTATGACTTTGCATACATATAATATTTATGACACGACATACTGCATGGGGTTGAGATTTTGATATGGAGGAAGTACTGGTGACTATGTCACACTCACTGTTACTAATGGCTTTGCCACATTTACTATTTCTGGCAGATGCACTATATTATTATTACTAGTAGCTTTGTTGCGTTATTGGTGTGCTGGCTGGGTGGGTCGATTTATATCCCCACATGGTGTGTTGGTTGGTACGAGTGGTTTGCTGGCTGGATTTGGGTGGGATGCATAATTGCATTGCTCTGTATTGATACTGTATTGGGCTTAGGCCACACTATTACTGTATAGGGCTAAGGCCCAGACTGTACTGATACTGAATAGGGCTTAGGCCCAAACTATTACTGATCTAGGCTTAGGCCCAGACTGTGTTATTCTCTGTTTGTTTAATATTAGGATTACACACTGAGTTTTCGTAAACTCACCTCTTTCCTTTTCAACTGTGTCTTACATTTGACTTTATTTAATTTAGATTTCACTTTTGGGTTTTTAATTTTGTAATAAGGTCGTTTATGGGTTTTAATTTTTAATTGGGCTTTGGTTTATATATATATATATTCTCAAACTACTAGTCTAGGTAAAGACGAGTTTTTAAAATAATTATTATTTTCTAAAACATGCGTTTTAAACTTCATCGACTTGAAAAGCTTCTGCTTTTTTAAATCAATTTAATATAACACTAATTGTTAATGTGAACGTTTTGGCAAGAACTTTTGTTAAATAATAATAAAAGGGTTTAAATTTAGTAACAAATTTTTACCTAAAAGATCAATTTTTGAAAAACACTTCGATGTCACACGCCAGATTCGGCCATAACATCTAGGCTGAATATGAGGTGTTCCATTAATGGTATCAGAGCCGAGTTGCAAAACTCGACTGTGGAATGGGTTTTTGAAAATTTAATTTTTAGAATGATTTCAAAGAATTTTAGATGTTTTGAAACGTTGTGACTGGAAGCATGGCACATTGAGTTTCCGACACCAAATCTTAAGTTCTCTGACACTATTTTTTATTATAGACTGAAATGTTATACTATAGGTAGTGGTACTATACTGGAAACCCTAGAGTCTAAGTTAACTGAGACTGTAGAAGACTGAAAACTGTAGTGAGATTCTGCTCTACGAAAAGAAAGCTTTAACTACTACTTGATCATAAAATATTCATTAATAATTACTGGAATTATGAACTGATTCATAAGACTCTTAAAGCAGATAATACGCTATAACGATATGAGCACAAGGGGTACTCGCAGAAGGGGTACACGAGGCCGCGGTAGAGGCTGTGGAAGTGCTGGGGTTGGGTCTTCGGCTTCGGCCACATGTCTAACGATGAGGCTAGAGAGGCAATAGCTGCACCAGTAACTAAGACGGAGGTCAAGGTAAGTCCGTTAACTACGAGTAGCGATAACTCAGAGCTTGGTATTGAGGCACTAACCCGGTTAGTATAGGAAGTGCAGGAAGAAGTTAAGGATATTGGTGAAACTCTCTGGGCTAGGTGTATGGACTATAAGAAGAAAAGAGATCGAACTTCTCTGAGGCTGGAGCCTTGTTCTCTGAAGCATGTTAAAACTCGTCCGAACTTTCTAACTTGTGAGCATTGCAGAAGGCGTCATCCGGACAAATGCTGGAGAAAGTTAGGAGCATGTCTCAGATACGGATCTAAGGAGCATCGGGCTCGGGATTGCCAAGTCGCCTTTAAGTCAGGTATGTTTTGTTTAAGTGTGATGATTTTGACATAGAAATTGTATACGCATGATGTCTATCTGCTTCAGTGTTGAAGTGTTTTCGGTGTATGTAAGAGGTTTCAAGTTTGAGTTAAAGTGTGTTAGTGTCATTGGGATCATAGTAGGCAGTGAGAGCGTAGTGGTGTAGCCTAGATGGTGCAACTATTATTATAGTTAGAAATTTAGAGGACGAAATTTCTTTAAGGAAGGGTGAATTGTAACGCCCCGAATTTATAGGCCTAAAAGTGTTGGGCCTTGTGCATGGGAGTCGCTAAGAGATTGCACATAAAAGTTAATGTGTGCAAGAAATATCTCAAATAAAATGTTTACTCTATTGGTTAAGTAATTTAGGAGTAGCTGGGAGTGTTTTAGAAGTCTTGGGTTCAAATATGGGCTTTAGCAAAATTTTTAGTTTTCCACTTAAATAAATTCTTGCATTAGCAGGTGAGCCTTATATTTAATTATGGTTAAAAAGTGACACAAATGAGCTTGTGGTCCTGTGGTAAGTGGCATGTGGTAGTTGCTTGAGGTTTAAGGTTCAAGTCTTAGTAAGGTAAAAAGAGTATTTATTTTATCCGATTTACAGTAAAAGACATCCTAGCAATTGTAGATTGTATGATCGAGCTTATTTCAAATGTGGATCTTTAGATCATTTCTGATTTTGATGATGATTTTGAAATATGCCATTGATGAAATTGTGAGCTTTGTGAAGTTAGTTGATAGAAATTGAAAGATATGTGTTGGGTTGATATATTTTGTATTTGAATTTTTGATGAATTTGAGTAATTTGGACTAAATTGTGAAATTTGTAAATTGAGGGACTAAAATTTGAAATAAATGAAATATGTGGACTTTTGTGAGTTCTATGAATATTTTCCTAAGCATAAGTATATGAAAATTTTATGTATTTTGTGATTTTTGTGGTTAAGGACTAAATTGTCAAAATATGAAAATATGAGGGCTAATTTCTAAAATGTCATAAATGTGTGTTTTTGGATTTATTTGAATGATTTGGTGAATAAAAGAGTTAAATTTAAATTTATATAGATCAAGAATTAAAGAAAACGAAATTAGATCGGAGAAAGTCTAAAGTCGTCAAGTATTCGATTCTGTCTATCTAAATTCGTATGAGGTAAGTCTATATACAAATAAATGTGTTTGTAATGATTTAATTATGTTTAAATGCTATTGAACAATGATGAATGGCTTATTGAATTGAATATGAGATATCTGAGAAAGTATCGGCAAAGTTCTGATGTCTGAAAAGTCTTATATGAACCTTAGGAATAGTTAGGATACATATGTCATGACATGGGATCCGATATGTGTTATCGAGTAAGACCACATCTGGGATATTGGCATTGACTTGTGATTTACATGTAAGACCACATCTGGGACATTGGCATTATACGAGCTTTCCAAGTTATTCGCATATCCTTATGATTCTGAATGGTTCAACGGGCATTCTGAGAAACAAATGATTATATGTGATGTATATCCGATTCAGGTATGTTTGAAATATATACTATGTTGAGAATAAAAGATAAGTATATGTACAAGTGATGATATATGTTATAAATATGAGAAAGTATGCTATAAGTGTAAATGAGTTGGGACTATGTTGAATGTATATGAACTATTTGGTTTGAGATAGTATTTGGCCATGAAGTATATGTAATTTGATGATGCTTTCATGTTTTGAATGTTAAGTTTATTTGTATATGGCTTACTAAGCTTTTGAAAGCTTACTTTGTGTGTTTTTCAACTATTTTTAGATATTGAAGCTACTGAGAGCTTGGGGATTGTCGAGGATCATCACCACACTATCAAACTCTATTTTGGTACATTTTGAAAGTGTAAATATTGAAGTATGACATGTATAGGCTAGAAGTGTTTGGATATGTTTTGTAATGTATATATCATTCCATGTGATATGGCTAGTTTGTGTTTGAATTTATGGGTTGATTTTGATATATGATATGCGATACAATGTGCCATTTTGATGTGCATTTGGTTGCCCAAAAAAAATGATCAATTTGGTAAGTTTTGGTATGTACATATTTTAGAATTGGGTAAGGATTTGGTATGAGAATGAATGGAGTGTATCAAGGTTATAAACCATATATTTTGGTATATTTTAGCTTATGGAATGACATGAATTGGTATGTGTTATGAACATGAGATTGGTTGATAATGATATGATATAATTGGTGTATGTATTGGTTGTGAAATGGTTGAGCATTTGGTATGCAATTGATGTTTAATTGTTGCTTGTAGGGAGGACCCTTAATCGGTGGCATTTTGGCCTTGTAAATGGCCTATTTTTGCTCACACGGACAGAGACACGGGCGTGTGTCTCAGCCGTTTTGCTCGAAGGCCATTTCAAAATGAGCCTGAGTAGACAACACGGTCACACACACATGTATGTGCTAGGCCGTGTGGCCAAGTCAGTTTTGAGCACGAGCTAGACACATGGGCATGTGACTGACTGTGTGACCCAAGTTAGTAGCCTCCCTAATTTTCAGACGTCTTGGCACACGGGCTTGTCTTGTGGTCATGTGGACAAGTTAGTATGTATGCCCTATTTTGACATGGCCAAGACACACAGGAGTGTGGACAGTGAGACACATGGCCTGTTCACACGGGCGTGTAACATGTACAACTTTGAAAATTGTTTAAGTTTTGAAATTTTTTGTATGAACTCGGTTTAGTCCCAACCCATTTCTAAAGCATGTTTAATTTCTCATTAACCTATATAAGAGACTTTGTAATGAATTATGATTATGTGTGAATGATGTTTGTTAATTATCTATGAAATGTTTCGATTTGTCCGGTAACGCCTTTAACCCTAGTTAGGTAACGGATATGGGTTAGGGGTGTTATATATTGGGTGAACCAATCGTTCATCATTTGGTAAAAATCCTGCCTAACGTTTTCCTCATGGCTATTAGTAGTAGGTCTATAGTCGGATGGCGCTGTCCCTTGCGAGGGAGTAGGTGCATTACTCTCAACATCGTCAGCTACGATTCATTTGGGATCCATTTGCTATATAAAAACACATTTTCATTGTCAGGATTCAACACACTATCGCAGTTCATAAATATGGCATGTATAGCAACACTCACAAACACTACGTTAGTCCTAGAATTGATTAAACTGTAGCTCTGATACCAATTAAATGTAACACCCCTAACCCATATCTGTCGCCGGACTAGGGTTAAAGGCATTACCGGACAAATTATAAAATTTTACAAATGATTCATAAACATCATCCACAATCATAATTAAACATTATCATAGAGTCCCATATATAGGTCAATGAGACCTTAAACATGCTTTAGAAAGGGGTTGGGACAAAACCGAACACATATAAAATTTTTCGAAACTTAAACAAATTTTCAAAGTTATACATGTGAATAGGCCGTGTGCCTCACACGGTATTAGACATGCTCGTATGTCTAGACCGTGGTAAAATAGGGCATACATACTGACTTGTCCACACGGCCACCAGACACGCCCGTGTGACTGGCCGTTGAAAATTAGGGAGGCTACTAACTTAGCCACATGGCTGACCACACGCCCGTGGTCGAAACTGACTTGGCCACACGGCCTAGCACAGGCCTGTGTGTGCAACCGTGTGGTCTGGCCAGGCTCATTTCGAAATGGCCCTCGAACAACACGGCTCAGACACATGCCCATGTCTCTACTCGTGTAGGAAAAAATATGCCATTTACAAGGCCAATTTGCCACCCATTTTCGGTCCTCCCTACAAGCAACAAATCCACATCATTTTATACCAAATTTTCAACCAATTCACAACCAAACATTCAACATTCATGCCATTTCATTAACAACAATTTCATGCTTGTAACACATACCAAATCATGTCATTCCTTAAACCAAAAACATACCAAAACATATGGTTTATAACCTTAATATACTCATTCAATCTTATACCACATTCTTACCAAACTTACCAAATCTCTTAGCCATTCATAAACACATCATATTGATCATATTGCATCACATTTCATATATCAAAATCACATCATAATCACAACCAAAACCAAGCCATACCACATGGCTAAATATATACATCACAAAATATAATCAAAGTACTTCTAGCCTATACATGCCATACTTTAATATTCACATTTCAAAAGGTACCAAAAAGAAGTTTGATAGTGTGGTGATGATCCTCAACGATTCCCGAGCTCTCGATAGCTATGATATCTATAAAACAGTTGAATGATACACAAAGTAAGCTTTTAAAAGCTTAGTAAGCCATATACAAATAAACTTATCATATAAAAAAATTATAAACCAAACCATTCATGTAATTCATGACCAAATACTGTCACTTACTACATAGTTCATATACAATTCACATAATCCAAATTCAGTTTCTCATATATCATATTTTCTCATACTTATATCATATATCTTCACTTGCACATGTACTTACCTTTTATTCTAAAAATAGAATACATTTTAAATGTACCTGGTTCAGTTACACATTTCATATATTCATTATTTTCTCAGTATGCTCGTTGAACCATTCGGAATCATAAGGATACGCGATAACTCAGAAAGCTCGTACAATGCCAACATCCTAGACGTGGTCTTACATGTAATCAATTATCGATGGCACTGTCCCAGATAGGGTCTTACATGAAATCAAATACGATGCCAATGTCCAAGACATGGTCTTACAAATAAATCATAAGTTGATGCCAACATCCCAGACGTGGTCTTACACGAAAACACATATCGGATCCTATGTCATGACATATGTATCCTAACTATTCCTATGGTTCGTATGGAGCTTTTTGGACGTCAGAACTTTATCGATATTTTCTTGAATATCTCATATTCAATTCAATAAGCCATTCATCATTGTTCAATAGCTTATAAGCATAAATAAACTATTAAAAACACATTTATTTGTATATAGACTTACCTCTTGCGGATTTGAACGGACAGAGTTGACTATTCAACGACTTTCGACTTTCCCTAATCTAATTCCGTTTGCTTTGGTTCTTGATCTAAACACATTCAAATTTAACTTATTCAAACTCACATTCATTCAAATCAATCCAAAAACACATAATTAGGGCATTTTACAAATTAGTCCTTACATTTTCACATTTTCACATTTTGGTCACTAATTCATAAAATTACAAAGTACACTAAATTTCCATACACAGTTGCTTAGCTAAATATACATGGTGTTCATATAAGCCCATATGTTTCATTTATTTCACATTTTAGTCCCTTAAAATCTCATTTTTATAATTTAGCCCAAATTACTCAAATTCATCAAAAATTCAAAGACAAAGCATGTTAACCCAACATCAACCTTCCATATACTTTCATATAACTTCATAAAACTCATAGTTTCATCTATGGCATAACTCAAAATCATTAAAAAAAAAAGAAGAAATTGAGACATGGGCTTAGTAAAACACAAGGCAATGATCACAAAAACATAAAAATTATCGAAAATGGATAAAAAACGAACCTTTAATCAAACTTTAGCATGGTGAACCCTAGCTCAAGTTTTCTTTCTTTTTCTTTGATGAATTAGGCTAGGATGAATGAAAATAACATAATTTCATGCTTTTGTTTTAACTAAATTAACATTAAAAACATTAATAAACCTTTATATAATGTCCAACTAAGTCATTTAATGCATTCTATGGTCAAATAACCACATAAGGACCTCACAAATAAAAAACCATAACAAATAGGCACATTTAACAAATAGATAGCCACTTTTACATTTCATGCGATTAGGTCCTTTTTCAAAATTAAGCACACAAACAGTACAATTTTCACACGAAATTTTCACACATGTCAATTCACATATTATAAGCATGAAAAGTAGTATTAAAATTTTTTTCTGACTTGGATTTGTGGTCCCAAAACCACTATTTCGTCTAGGGTCTAAACCGGGCTATTACATGCAATATCAACAACTAATATGCTATTAACATCATACTTTGCGTACTCAAATCTTGCCAATTCACATTTCTAAAATATTCATATTTTACCATATGAACTAAAAATTTCTTAGCCTATAATCACAAGCACAAACATTCTCAATTTTTCAATCATTAGCGACCATGAAAGTTGCATTCAACATACCATTCCCAAATCAAACATTAACCACATCACTAAGAAGCATTAGCACAACAATACACACACACCACCAACCAAGCCAATTAAATCAACTTACTTAGCCATTTACAACATTATAAACACAAATTTTATAAGCCAATACAAATGGCCAAATTCATAACAACACATATACCAAAAACACCAAGTTCCTATATATTCCATATACTAAAAATGTAACGCCCCGAATTCCGGGCCTAGAAGTATTGGGCTTTGAACATGGAAATTATTAGTAGGCAGCTTATAAATATTTTAGTTGAGCAAGAAAGTGACACAAATTGCATGTCTGGTGTGGTGGTTAAGTGATTTGGGTGTGTTTGAGTGTGTTTAGGGATGTTTGAGAAGTCCTAGGTTCAAATGTAGGCTTTAGCAAAATTCTAGTTTTTTCCCTTAAGCGAACCTTGGGTTTAGCTTGTAGGCCTTATAAACATTAGAGGTTAAAATGTATCACAAGGAAGCATGTGGTCTAGTGGTTGTGGCGTCATTATAGTGGAAAAAGATCTTGAGTTTGAATCCCATGATTTGCAAGGTACATTTATTTTATTCCCATGAGGTGAGAGAGGTAGAGTTGGATTAAAACTCTCCTAAGGTGGTTGTGGACTTGGTAGAAAGGGAGGGGATCAAGGGATAGGATGTTGGTTGTTGGGGATTTGAAGGAGTGGGTTATGAAGAAAAGGGTGGAGTGAATTAAGGAATTTCAAACTTGGGGAGTGTTGTAGCCAAATAGGGAAGCTAGTGTGTGCAAATTCGGCTAAGGGGTCCCTTTGTGTGCATTTTCAGCAATTGGAGAGTTTTGGGAGTTGTTCTCTTATGCAATTTTGGTTTTGGGGCACTTGGTGTCGAATTTGTTTGGGGTTTGCTCTTCCTTTTTGGTTTTTAGCCAAAACGTTCCTTTTGATTTCCCTGCACTTTTTGGTAGAAGCCGGATATTGCTTGTCATTCGTGTAACTCAGTTTTGTTTTTCTCAATTGTTGGTACTTGTTCTTTTTGACCATTTGGTTCTTCTTAAAATTGATTGTTCCTTTCTTTCCTTTTGGGCCTTCTTTCTAGACTGATTTCTTCTATCAACATTCATCCTCAACCCTTGTTTTCTCTGGCCGATTATCTAGTATCTTCTTCCTCTTTATTTTTTTTCTCTCTTCACCCTTCCATTGCATTTGGTGCATTGGTCGATTGGTGTCAGGTAAGTCTATTGTGTTCCTTTGTCCTTGGTTCTTACCTTTTTGCCCTTGTTTATAGTGTTCTTGCATTTCAGTTCTACGTGAGGAGTGAAGGGATTCTCAAGTGACTTCTGTGGCATTCAAGATCTTGTGCCATGGTTCGGCTAAAGGTAACTCAATCCTTAAAAATCTTGTGGTGTACTTCGTGTGTGTTTGGTAGTAGAGGGTGTTGGCCAAATGTCCTACTTCCCTATATTGGATCTAGTATGTTTTATAAGGTTTTTTTTATTCTAGTTGAGTATGTATAATAGACCATCACTTAATGGACCACTTTGGGTAGTGCAGATCCTTGACAAGGAGTGGCGATCGCTAGGTTAAGGAAGGAGTGAACTTTGCTTGCTTAATCAGGGTAAGTGAGTGGTACGATTGGAGTTTTTACATGTTGATAAGAGGGTGTTAACCTTAATTATTTAAGGACTAACATTGGGTTATACTTGAATCTAGGTTGGCGTTGTGGAAAGTTGCTCATGTATCGCAAAAAGGTGTGTTATCACACTGCCACAATCGTTATACGACAAAAGCCAAAAAATTGTTATCATTAGTTCCAAATGAGCGAACACACGTTCGTGTGGTTAGCTAAGCACATAAACGCGAGCATGTGACTGTGGAGACCAGCACGAGCAATCTCGTCGACATGGGCCATTTTGGGCCATGTTGGGCCGAAATGGGCCGTGTAGGCTAAATGGGATAGTGGTCTCCACACGGATAAAATTTACGGTAACTGACAAACCATGAACTAGGGTGTTTGCGTAGCCATGACTGAAATTGGGCTAAATGGGTCACACGAGCGTGTGGGCCCACTTGGGCCAAGTAATGGGCCTTGGGCCCATGTACACCATTTTGACCATCTAGGTTACCTGAGTCGCTCGAGGCGACGACAGACCATCTATGAGGTAATTTTTACTGGGACCCAAAATTAGTAAAATGACAAAAATACCTCTAAAGCGTAAAATGATTGTTTTGCCCCAAGAGGGAAAATCACTGATTTGTTTGAGATTTGTATGACTGATTTTGTGCATGACATTCTGCATACATGACATACTGCTTGGGATTGGGATATTGTTATGGAGGAAGAAACCGTATTTGTGGCTATGCCACATATTCTGATATTAGCAGCTTTGTTGCAATTATAGTTAGTGTCGAGGCCGGTGCTAACAATGTAAATGTAGGGATGGCGTGGGTGATTTATTCCCCACAGGTAGTGTAGGGTTGGACGGAGGCAAGTGCAGGGTTGGATGGGTTATTAGGCATTATTCATATGGGTTTGATATTGAAATGGGTTAGGCCCAACTGATATTGCTTCTGATATGGGTTAGGCCCAACTGATATTGATTCTATGATGGGTTAGGCCCAATTGAGATTGTGATGGGTTGAGACCCAAATGTTAATGAATCGGGCTTTGGCCACATATATTCTAAATCGGACTATTTTGTACTGAATAGGGCTCAAGCCCAGATTGGTTCTAAACTCTATTTTTGACTGACTATTTGGATGCCAAGGGATTACACACTGAGTTTTCGTAAACTCACCCCCTCTTTTAAAATTTTCAGGTAATCCTTAGTAGGCGATTCGGCTATGGGAGGACTCGAAGATGGCCACACCATGAACGGCTTTAAATTTTCGTCTTTTACATTACTTAAATTACTTTCTCTTTTGGTTTTTAATGTAATAAGGCATTTTCTCCAATTTTCTACCTTTTAATTTGGGGGGTTTTTAACTATTATGATTTATTTCTGTTAAAGGCAGAGCGTGGTTTTCCAAAATGATATTTTTGTTCAAAACATCATGTTTTTTCAACATTGTTGAAATGCTTCCGCAACAAACATTTTTTTAAAAGTAAGGCTGGTTTAAAATGGTTAACAAATAATTAAGTTGACTTTGGTTTAAAATGGTTAACAAATAATTAAGTTGACTTTAGAATTAAACAAAGGGGCTTTTATCTTTCAAGCAAGTTTTATTAATAAGACAGTTTTTCGAATGAGCATTTTAATGTGACACGCCAGATTCAACCACAACGTCTAAGCCAGGTTTGGGGTGTTACAAAAAATACCAAAGTTCATTGGTACCAAAAGATAAGTGGATAGTGTGATACGATCTCCGAAAATCCCCGAGTCTGAGCTAGCTTTGAAAACTATAAAACACAAAGAAATACACAAAGTAAGCTTTATAGATTAGTAAGCTCTATGAAATAAACTTAATGCAATTATATAAATGTAATTCAATAAATTAAATACACCAACATGTAGCTTACATTAGATAACAAAACTTTCCAATTCTCAATTGTGAGGTTTAACATTACCTTCACAAGTTTCTTCTATTTGAAACTTATCATTCATGTACGTACCTATATCATTTAAAATCAATCTCATACTCATCCACCACTTTTGTATACCGTTGAACCATTCAGAATAGAAGTCAGATACTCAAGGTTTTCACACAATAAGTACCTATACCATGGCCCGAAGCCAAATAAAGGTAACTTATCTTGGAAGGACTAATATCATGGCCTGAAGCCAAATTGGTATAACTCGCACCCGAAGTGCTATATCATGGCCCGAAGCCAATTCAATGTATCACCTAATGACATGTCACTAGCATCCTAAACTATTCCTAAGGTTCAACTGGGATTTCGAATGTCGAATTATTGTTGAATCACTATCGTTCATATCCACAGTATCGTATTCACAATTTATACATTATCAAAGTAAATGAAATACATTTATATTGAAATTTATCACATACGAACTTACCTCAAATGTGGAAATGATGAAATAAGTCGTTTAGTCAATAACTTTAGTTTTCCCCCAATCTAGATCCGAATTCTACTTTTCTTGATATAAATATATTCAAAGTTAACTTATTTAATCATCTATTTATTTAATTCAATCCAAAATATACATTTGAGCTATTTTACACATTAGCCCCTAAACTTTCACATTTTTACAATTTAGTCCTTATTACACCAAATCATAAATTCATGCAAATTTCAAAACACCCATGCTTAGCTGAATTATCATTATACCCCTAACAACCCATATTTTTCATTTATTACACATTTTAACCACAAAGTTTCAACATTTCTCAATTTAATCCCTATTTTGCATTTTCACTAAAAATCATTAAACAAAACTTGTTTAACTATCAACAACTATTCAAAATCTATCATTAAACATCAAAATACTCATGTATTCATTAATGGAATCATTTAAAATCTTTAACAGTTTTGCAAAATAGTCCCTGGGCTAGTTAGTACTAGTTACAATATCACAAAAACATAGAAATGGGACAAAAACGGACTTACAATTGAGCTCCAAAGTAATCGATTGCTTCAAACCCTTAAATGGTTTATTCTCCCTTCAATTTCGGCAATAATAAAGAAAGATGAACGAAATTTCAACTTTGGTTTTACTTATTATTAATTTATTACTAAATTACTTATTTAACCTTGACTATTAATATTAAAAACACTTAATCTATTGTCCATCTTTGTCCATTTAACTTAAAAATGGTGTAATTACAACATAAACCCTTCAAACTTTTAGTTTTAGAGCTATTAAACCCTTTTAACTTATAGAACAACACTTTTGTATTTTACGCGATTTAGTCCTTTTTGTCAAATTGACCAATCAAACAATAAAATTTCTTAACGAAATTTTCACACAATTATTCTATCATACTGTAAACATTAAAATAATAATAAAATAAATATTTTGGCTTCAGATTTGTGGTCCCAAAACTACTGTTCTGATTTGACTATAAACGGTGTAACGCCCCCGTACCCGAGACTGTCACCGGAGTCGAGCACGAGGTGTTAACGGACTTAATTCATTAATTAAACAGCTCAAACAATTTATTTTAGAATTTCTAGACAAGTTGGCTAACTGCGTCACAGTCGCTAAAAAAATCATATCTCGAGTTACAAAACTCAAAATCCAATTCCGTAAATTTTTCCTGAAACTAGACTCAGCTATCTACTTACTAATTTGTTTCTAGAATTTTTGGTTGGGCCAATTAGTACAGTTTATTAGTTAAAGTCTCTCATGTTTTAGGATTCGGCTACTCTGACCCCTGTACACTACGAATCAAATTTCTTCCTGTAGAGAGATCCAATGACTATGAAGTTTATTTCTATTAAAAATATACTCAATAAGGAATCCATACATATAAAATATGAGTTCTAATTATTTTTACAAAATTTATGGTGAATTTATAAAGTCAAAATAGGGGATCCAGAAATTGCTCTGACCCTGTTTCACCAAAACATAAATATCTCATAAAATAAATTTTTTTACCTATTCTGTTTCTTTCACATGAAAATAGATTCATTAAGATTCAATTAAATATTTTATTCATCATCTAATTCTTTTTATACTATTTTTCGTGATTTTTCAAATTCACGTCACTACTGCTGTATGACACTGTTTTATAGCCAATTTCACCATTTTATGGTTTTCCATGCAGTAGTTAATACATTAAGCATACATAACACTAAATATAAATTTTGATTAGCCATTCCAATAGCTAATCATCAACAAGCATTTCCACATCACTTATTCACCATATCAAAAGATTATATACACAAAAGGATTATAATGCTATACATGCCATATTCCCAAAATATGCAAGCCACTATACCGAGATGGTCTGTTATAGTGTGAGCGTCCCTTCGACCGTTTTGATCTCCAAGTCAGCTTGTCAAAACTACAATGAATGGAAGGGAGGGAGTATGCATAAATGCTTAGTAAGTTCACATGTAAATAGCAAGTAACATAACAATGCAATAATACTAAGTCCATATTTGCATAATATCACCAAAGCATTCGTATCATATTTCTCATTCATGATCTTACCATATTATTGTTATATTGAAGTCTCAACCCGAGGGTTAAGTACATACCTGTACAAAGTATCTGTTCCACAACACTTACCAACATGTCACCTTCGTTTTAGGTACTCACCTTATTCACTTAAGATTTACCTGTTGAACACATCGGAATATGATTCGAATACACGGATTTCATGCACATAAGTGCCATACCCGCAGCTAGACAAACTCAATAACTTGCAGAAATTATGTAGCCAAGCTACCATGTAACCCGCCCATAAGTGAACTCGGACTCAACTCAACGAGTTCGGATGCCTAGTTACATCTCACGAACTAGGACTCAACTCAACGAGCTCGGAACTCAAATATCTTAGTGACATGTCATTTGTACTCTAATCTATTCCCGAGGTTCAAATGGGCTTTTTCCTCGATCACACATCTTTTCCATCTTCCACGGAATATCGAAACCGATACTCGGTTCATATTTAACAAGTAGCACACATAATTTGCATATTACTCAATAATAAGCACAAAGCATAATATTTCATGATATTAATCATCATATCATATAAATAACATTAAATTACTTAAAATGACAATTATGTTACTACATTTACACCTGAACTTACCTCGTATGCGAAAATGGTCATTTTTACCATTTTGTCCACAACTTGGTATTTTGCCGATTTTGGCCCGAACTTCGATTTTCCTTGCTCTATCATTTCAAACATAGCCTAATTCATTTTATTCAAATCAAACCAAAATCATATTTTGGCAAAATTACAATTTTGTGCCCTTAAACTTTCACATATTTACACTTTTTCCCCAAATCTCGTAAATTAAACTTCCCCCTATTTTCTTATGTTTTGTGACATGCTGATCATTTTCCCTTCTATAGCAATATCCAATTCTCACTCTAACATGTATTTATGAACATTAGGTATTTTTACCGATTATGTCATTTTAGTCGTTTTTACATAAAATCACTTAGCAAAAGTTGTTTAACACCATCTCAAGCTTTATATTCTACCATAAAACATCAAAATTCATGCATATCATTCATGGGAAAATTTTTAAATATAAACCCTAGCTCAAAATATTGGTAGAAATAGGTAAATCGAGCTACGAGGATTTCAAAAATGTAAAAAACATTAAAAACGGGCATAGAAATCACTTACAATCAAGGCTTAAAAGTGTTGAAACCCTAGCTATGGTGGAGAGCAAAATTCAGCAGCAACTTATGGAGAAGATGATCATTTTTTTGTTATTTTTCCCATTTTATTTCATTTAATATCCAAATGACCAAAATGCCCTTCCTTACTAAACTTTCAAAAATTTCATCCATGTCCAATTTTTGTCCATAAACTTAGAAATTGGTCAAATTGCTATTTAAGACCTCCTAATTAATATTTCAAAGCAATTTCATACTAGAAACTTCTAGAATGCAAGTTTTGCAACTTATTCAATTTAGTCCCAAATTTCAAATTAAGCGTTTTATGCATAGAATTTCTTCACGAAGGTTTCATTCAATCATGCAATCATATCATAGACCTCAAAATAATTATAAAATAATTATTGCCATCTCAGATTTGTGGTCTTGAAACTGCTATTTCGATTAGGCCGTAATTCGGAATATCACAACTCTCCCCCCTTTAGGGATTTTTGTCCCTACAAATCTTACCGGAAAAGTGGTCTTCACTTAGATTCCTCAATTTCATATTCAGTGTTGAAGAACTTTCACTCAGGCAGTGCCTCCAATATATCTCTTTAATTTCTCATATATTCTAAAAGCTTACGGACTCATCTCTCAATTGTTCTTAAATTTTCAGCCCTTCTCAGTTTTCCTTGTCATCTTGACATAAAACCAGATCTCAATTTGGTTAATGGAGACTAGAATTCCAAGAAATCCAATAGTCAAAGGGACTTGCACTCTTCTGAAATAATCATACAGATTTTCATCATCAATAAATCACAATCCAATAACATCTGAATCAAATTACAGTACACGTCACTACTTTTTGAATGAGTAGGAAAATTTTCACTGTGAGCTTCATACAATTTTTTCTATATAAGCCTCGAAACAATAATACCATGAATCAGATCCAATCTGAAATTCAACATCAGAAGTCAATCCTCACTGTACTCTTTTAGTTTACTACTCACTATCACATTTTCCTCTTGCCGCCATGGAAATAATTCTGATATAGCCTCGAAGTAATCCTTTCTCAGTTTCATCCTAATATCAATACTGGCAGAGATAACTCTGGTAGATCCTGATGCTCGGCTTTAACCCCATTAACAACTCAGATTTTCTATGGCATCGAATGCTCTAAACTATTACATTACCTTATTGTCTTGAATCACATTACAATTCATACAGATTGAACACTCGAGTCGATCTTAATCACCAGTGAATGACATTTCAAGTAATCCTTTCTTCTAGTTACAAAACAATTCATCATGCCATCCTTTACTATTCATTCCTTACGTTAATTAAAACTGTCTCAATTGCATTAGCTCAAATAACCAAAATATCTCAATTGAAGACATTAACTATAATTGACTTACTTGAGAGAAGTAATCCACCATACCAATTGAAACTCGCACTTTTATCACTTATGCCTTTACTGTTGTCAAACCTTACACGAAAATTAGAAAAATTCCAATACTAAAATCACCACATTACCCAAATCAAATCAGAAGTATAGTCATACTTGACATGATTATCACGAGCTAAAGAACGCACTTCGAACATGAGTCATAATTGACAAATTACGGAATAAAGATAACAAGAAAAATGAATAAAGAAATCCAAGATAGAGAAACCCAGAATAAAGAAATCCAAAATAAAGAAACCCAAGATATGATACTATGCCGGAAAATCGAAAACCAAACTCACAGGAAAATATAGAAGATCCCGATAATTCCTCAGAGAAAAGAAATCCAGTAGAAAACATCATTTAATCTCACTGGAATCAAATGCAACAAGAACAATGTATCTTCCTATATATACATATCAAATGGAGCATCAAGTAGAAGAAACAGAATCATACTATCATACATATTCTCTCATCAATTTTTATCAGGCAGAATATAATAGAATGCCCGAAGGAATAGTATAACAATAATTTCTTCAAAAGATCAACAACCATAGAAATATTTTTGGGAACGGATAAACACATAGAACATCTTAGAAAAAACTGCTAAAATCTGTCCAACCATAAGTGTCACACTCATATATTACACATTTCAAATATCATTTCCCCAACTATTTCTGCCATCACAAATTTCATATTACTTTTCACTAAAGAAGACTAGTTCTGAATAAATTTTGATTTTCACTTTTCTCGACCTTGTACCTTAGTAATTCGATTTATCAAAATAAATTTCTTCTCTAACTGGAACAATGCATAACTCCAATAATCTTTATGCCAATCTGATACTTTTCTAGCTTTAACTTTACTTATCAACTCATTCTTCAATCTCAAATCATATTTATAATTATTCTAGCATTGAACTCTTTGGTTTCTCAACCGGAAACTTATTCAGTATAAATCTCATGAAATTCCATTATAAACACCACTTCGGTAAGGGGAAGGAGTTGTAAGGCCTTTGACTCGACTTTCTCATACATATACATATGACACAATTTCCATCATCATAACAACATCATCAAAATCATATCATTTATTCAAGCAATGCATCATTCATGTTGGTTTACATAAATTTTCTAGTTATCCATTTAGACAAGTATACTTATGCATGCATCCTATGTTTTCTAGATAACTTGACTTATCCATTCATCTACTCCAGCAAATCATACTCATGACATCATATAAGGGTTAAACAAACATAGATATTTGCATCACAATCGCAACTTTCATTTCGTGCATCATCATATACATATCATTACAATCATATAATTCAGTCCAAACAATTTAACATAGATAAATTCATTTCATTATAATCATTTATCTCATAAGAAAAATATCATTGACATTCATCAACATTCAACGTTCAATCAAGGCAATGACATTTTCATTCATATCATGATATTAGGAACTTTTACTCATACCTCTACAAATTTCGATTTATCACGTTCATCTTATCAAGTAAGCCAAGTGCACTATATCATATGAGCATCAAGCAAGTAGGGATATTTATCACAACATGACCTTTCATCTCACGTGTTATCACTTATATATATATATCATAAACTTTTATTCATACTTTTCTGAATCGAGACTCATCATAATCGTAATTTTATTCAAACACCTTCACATCACATTGAACATGGTCAGTGCAGCGTGGTTGGAGAGTACCTCTATCTAAACAAGATGGTGCTTATACGCGTCGGGAGGCATCACACTATCACGGAACCGTGGCATGTATAGCTAGACTCTTACACATGCTAGGTTAGTTCTAGAATCGACTAAACCATAGCTCTGATACCACTAAATGTAACGCCCCGTACCCGAGACCATAGCCGGAGTCGAGCACGAGGTGTTAACGGACTTAATTCATTAATTAAACAGCTCAAACAATTTATTTTAGAATTTCTAGACAAGCTAGCTAACTGCATCACAGTCGTTAAGAACATCATATCTCGAGTTACAAAACTCAAAATCCAATTCCGTAAATTTTTCCTGAAACTAGACTTAGATATCTACTTACTAATTGTTTTATAGAATTTTTGGTTAGGCCAATTAGTACAGTTTATTAGTTAAAGTCTCCCCTGTTTCAGGGTTTAGCTACTCTGACCCCTGTGCACTACAAATCAAATTTCTTCCTGTACAGAGATCCAATGACTATGACGTTTGTTTCTATTAAAAATAGACGCAATACGAAATCCATACATATAAAATGTGAGTTCTAATTATTTTTACACAATTTATGGTGAATTTATAAAGTCAGAATAGGGGATCCAGAAATCGCTTTGACCATGTTTCACCAAAACGTAAATATCTCATAAAATAATTTTTTTTACCTATTTTGTTTCTTTCACATGAAAATAGATTCATTAAGATTCAATTACATATTTTATTCATCATTTAATTCTATTTCTAATATTTTTAATGATTTTTCAAATTCACATTACTACTGTTGTATGACACTGTTTTATAGCCAATTTCACCATTTTATGGTTTTCCATGGAGTAGGTAATACATTAAGCATACATAACACTAAATATAAATTTTGATTAGACATTCCAATAGCTAATAATCAACAAGCATTTCCACATCACTCATTCACCGTATCATAAGATTATATACGCAAAAGGATTATAATGCTATACATGCCATATTCCCAAAATATACAAGCCACTATACCGAGATGGTCTGTTGATAGTGTGAGCGTGCCTCCGACCGTCTTGATCTCCAAGCCAGCTTGTCAAAGCTACAAGGAATGGAAGGGAGGGAGTAAGCATAAATGCTTAGTAAGTTCACATGTAAATAGCAAGTAACATAACCATGCAATAATACGAAGTCCACATTTGCATAAAATCACCAAAGCATTCGTATCATATTTCTCATTCATGATCTTACCATATTATTGTTATATTGAAGTCTCAACCCGAGGGTTAAGTACATACCTGTATAAAGTATCCGTTCCACAACACTTACCAACATGTCACCTTCGTTTTAGGTACTCACCTTATCTACTTAAGATTTACCCGTTGAACACATCGGAATATGATTTTAGTGCATGGATTTCATGCACATAAGTGTCATACCCGCAGCTAGACAAACTCAATAGCCTGCGGAAATTATGTAGCCAAGCTACCATGTAACCCGCCCATAAGTGAACTTAGACTCAACTCAACGGGCTCGGACGTTTGCATCCATAAGTGAACTCGGACTCAACTCAACGAGTTCAGATGCCTAGTTACATCTCACGAACTCGGACTCAACTCAACGAGCTCGGAACTCAAATATCTTAGTGACATGTCACTTGTATTCTAATCTATTCCCAAGGTTCAAATGGGCTTTTTCCTCGATCACACATCTTTTCCGTCTTCCATGGAATATCGAAACCTATACTCGGTAGCAATTCATATTTAATAAGTAGCACACATAATTTGCATATTACTCAATAATAACCACAAAGCATAATATTTCATGATATTAATCATCATATCATATAAATTAAATTAAATTACTTCAAAAATCACAATTATGTTACTACATTTACTCCTGAACTTACCTCGTATGCGAAAATGGTCATTTTTACCATTTTGTCCATAACTTGGTATTTTGCCGATTTTAGCCTGAATTTCAATTTTCCTTGCTCTATCATTTCAAATATAGCCTAATTAGGACTCATATTATTCAAATCAACCCAAAATCATATTTTGGAAAAATTACAATTGGCCCCTAAACTTTCACATATTTACACTTTTGCCCCAAATCTCATAAATTAAAATTCACCCTATTTTCTTATGTTTTGTGACATGCTGATCATTTTCCCTTCTATAGTAATATCCAATTCTCACTCTAACATGTATTTATGAACATTAGGTATTTTTACTGATTATGTCATTTTAGTCGTTTTTACGTAAAATCACTTAGCAAAAGTTGTTTAACTCCATCTCAAGCTTCATATTCTACCATAAAACATCAAAATTCATGCATATCATTCATGGGTAAATTTTTAAATATAAACCCTAGCTCAAAATATTGGTAGAAATAGGTAAACCGAGCTACGAGGATTTCAAAAATGTAAAGAACATTAAAAACGGGCATAGAAATCACTTACAAGAAAGGCTTAAAATTGTTATTTTTTTTTATTTTTCCCATTTTATTTCATTTAATATCCAAATGACCAAAATGCCCTTCCTTACTAAACTTTCAAAAATTCCATCCATGTCCAATTTTTGTCCATAAACTTAGAAATTGGTCAAATTGCTATTTAAGACCTCCTAATTAATATTTCAAAGAAATTTCATACTAGAAACTTCTAGAATGCAAGTTTTGCAACTTATTCAATTTAGTCCCAAATTTCAAATTAAACACTTTATGCATAGAATTTCTTCACGAAAGTTTCACACAATCATGCAATCATATCATAGACCTTAAAATAATTATAAAATAATTATTTTTTTCTCGGATTTGTGGTCTCAAAACTGCTATTCTGATTAGGCCGTAATTCAGGATATCACAAACGGGCTGTTACAAATAAAGTGATGAGTATCGTTCCCACTATGATCGTATTGAGGCACAAAAATGATCAAGTTATTATAATAAAATACGACTAATGCTACGGTAAAGCTATGGTAAGTATGTAGTGGCAATTAAAAGGAATAATGATATATGCAATATGTGGAATTAATTAATAATTGGAAATGCTATGGAATAAGTGAACAGAAATGTAATGGCAATAACGAGAGTGATTATCCAAATAGAATGTAAACAAAGAAATAAACAACTAAATATGTAGTGGCAAAGTTACTACGACAAAGAATAAGGATAGAGTGATGTTGATTCGGAAGGCTGGGATTACCCAGAATCGACCCTTACTATCAATAATACATTGGCAAAATCATATCTACTTTATTGCATAGAAGAGTTCTAAAATGGTCTACCTCTCACAAAAGCAAAACATCAACTTACCTTGCCCGTGTCTATAGGCTTTTTAGATATCTTGCGTGGGTTCCTTCTATATGATTGTGACTCTATGTCTAGAGTCGACTACAAGTGTTTATCAAATACTTGCTCATTTCATTTAATTTTAATCCAACCAATCCAACCCTTTCGGAATTAGAATCAATTTATAAGTATGCGAATAGTCTTCTACGTCTAAAGATCGTTTGCATTTTAATGAAGAAATAAGAACAATTAAATGAAGTAATAAAGTAAAATAGATATATACTACTTCCATAAAAACAAATTAAGGTTTCATCGAAAGTAATCCCAATCGTATGAGATTTAGCACATGGGTTGGGAAATAAAATTCCAAATTGAAATATTATTCGACATTGTTTTCAACTACTTCAATTCAATCTTTCAAAGGAACACAAATGGAAATAACCGAAGAACTTTAGGAAACAACTTTTGCTTGCCCAATCCAAACTTTGACAGCACAACATCCTATGATGGCTAAGAAGGACTGCCTTCAACTTCCATTCCTTTGTGCAATCGAACCCTTATTCATGCCTAAGGATCTCTCCCACTTTTTTTCTTTTCCCTTCACAAGATCCTCTTCATCAGTTTTTATAGATAGATTAGGCTAGGGTCGGCTAATAGCTTGTGATTATCTTCTCCTCTTTTAGAGGGATTTATCTGGTATAAGTGTAACATCCCATTTTCAGTGAAATTAAAATAGTTGTTTCGGGACAATAAATCTGAGTCAGAAAGAAAATTTATTTTAATATTATTGCATGGTCCGTATTGTGATAGGAATATTATATGAAAATTTTGATAACAAAATTTTATCGATTATGTGCTTAATTACGAAAAGGACCAAATTGCATAGAATGCAAAAGCTAAATTCTAGTAGTTAGAAAGATCAAATAGCTATGGAATTAAAAATAAGAGGTCCTTATATGGTAATTAGACCATTAAAGAAAAGTTTGTAGATATTTTTGATGAATCATCCATGGAAAATTAGAAAAAGGCTAGGACTAAATTGGAAAGTGGAAAAATTAAAAGATGATAAATAATTAAATAGAAATATTATCATTTGATATCATCTTCATCACCAAAATTTGCATGAAAACCCTAGGAGAGAGAAAGGAAGCTAATCAAGCTTAATTAGGTATGTTTTCTTGTTTCGTTTTTAGTAATTTTTATATTTTAGATATCAGGATAGTCTAATCTATCTATTTTGGGGATTAATTTGAAAAGATATCAAAGTATAGAAAATTTTCCATGGATGAATATGCTAAAATTTTGAAATTTATGGTAGAAATGGAAGGTTGTTGATAGATAAACAACTTTTACAAAGAAAATTTTCATGAAATTGTGATTTAGGGACTAAATTGAAAAATTGTAAAACCTATGGGAAAATTCTGATTTTTAAGAAATTCATGGGTTGTTATTAAGACATGTAAAAATTGGTTAGGCTTGGAACAAGGATTAAATTGCATGAATTTCACTTTCTGAGCTTAGGGACGAAATTGGAATTTATGAAAAGTTTAAGGGCAAAATGGTAACCTTTTCCAAGAGTGTAAATTGAATCCAATTGAATATGAAATGTGATAAATTGATGATTAAATTAATTTATATAGACCAGGACAACTCAAATTCGAAGCTAGATTGAGGAAAAGAAAAAGTTTCGGATTAGTAGATTTTCATATACAAACAAGTGTCGAGGTAAGTTCGTGTAACCGTATTGTGTTTATTTATATGGTTGAATTGAATGTGGTATGTGATTGTATGAGTTATATAAATGTTAAAAATAAATGAAATAAACATATGTTCAAACATATCCGAAAAATATTAATTTCTGTTTGAATAATGAAATTCGATGGATATATATATGTGATTTCCCATATTACATGTGGTCCAGCATATGTTGCAGACAGAATATAGCTCGGACGAGCAATCCTATTAAAGCTCTCTCAAGCATCCTGATAAATAGTTATTGCAAGCATCCCGATCAGTAGTGATCATGCATGTGTTGCGCACTACTACAACTTTGTGTGAGTGTCTTGTTACATGATTCGATCGATTGTGATCCAGCATATAATGCAGACAAAAACGCAGCTCTACGTGAACGTCCTGATATAAGTTCTTATGGGCTTCCTGACATGGCTCGTTTGAACTCTCTGTTACCTTATCCGATGCTTCCTAATATTACTCTTTGGAGTTACCTGTTAAGCTTTACGAGCTCTTTGATTAATACTCTTATGAGTTTTCTATTTAGCCTAGATAAGTGTCCTATTACATGACTCATCTGAGCATCCTAATATATGGCTCGAGAGTGTGCTCTCTGATTAAGTGCCCTAATGGGTACCCCTGATTATGAGTTGACGGTTTACAGATTTGTACACCTTAAGTGTACTACCTAAATATCAATCGATATTTCAATAATTCAACGGAATAAATTCCTGACATGAGAAATTGTGAGACTAAGAGAACTATATCTCAAATGCTTCTGAAATACTTGAAAGTTTATAGCATGATGAGCTCATCCATGCTTTCTTAATGTACATGTGAATTATGTGACTAACTTGCTTATTTGAATGTATGTTATTAGGAAAATTTGCTAATTTTTTGGAAAGCATCTTATTGTTATACTTATTTAAATGAATATGATTGGAAAGTTTACTTTCCATTATATGAAATTACTAAGCAATAAATGCTTACTAGGTTTTATTTTCTTTGTTTTATAGTGTTCGTAAGCTCATTAAGGTTGGAGAACGGTAGGAGAATCATCACAATACTATCCTCCAGCTTGTTTTGGTATAAAAAGTAATCTTATTCTAATATAATGGCATGTATAGGTTAACTTGGCCTATGTTGGCATGTAAATAGTTGTTTGTAACTTAGCCATTGGAATAGATAAAAATGGATTGCATTGGTATGTTATTATAAGGTTATATATCATGTTCAGCTTGTATGTAAGTGGTTTGGTTAAATTGAATTAGGGTAAAATATAAATCATTACGAGAAGGTAAGTTTGATCATATGAATATGTGACACTATTTCTGTAACGTCCCCACGCCCGAGACCATCACCGGAGTCGAGCTTGAGGGGTTACCGAACATAATTTATCAATTTAAGAACTTCAAATCATTTATTTCTACATTCACAGCTTTCTAGCTACTCGCGTCACAGTTACAAGAAAAATCATATCTCGAGTTATGAAACTCGAAATCAAGATCCGTAAATTTTCCCAAAATCTAGACTCATATATATATTTATTAATTTTTTTATATAATTTTTAGTTGGGCCAATTAGTACAGTTTATTAGTTAAAGTCTACCCTGTTTCAGGGTTCGACTGCTCTGACATATGTGTATTAAGAATTAGATATATCTCTATACAGAATTTCAATGACTACAACGTTTGTTTTTCTTAAAACTAGACTCAATAAGGAATCTGTACATATAAATAACAACTTCTAATTATTTTTTTAAAATTTATTATGAATTTTTAAAGTCAGAATAGGGGATCCAGAAATCACTCTGGACCTGTTTCACAAAAGTTTAAATATCTCATAAAATATAATTTATATTCCTATTTTGTTCAATCCACATGAAAATAGACTCATTAAGATTAAATTTCATAACTTACTCATTATTTAGTTCCATTTATACTATTTTTAGTGATTTTTCAAAGTCATGTCATTGCTGCAGCAATATTCTGTTTTAAGCCAAGTTTCATCTTTCCATGAATTTTTATGAACTAGATAACCTATTAAACTTCCATAATATCAAACAGATCTAAATTAGCCATCACCATTACTTATCAATATCAAACATTTTCTCAACCAAACATGGCCATATCATAAATTATTTACACAAAATAGGTATATTGCTATACATGCCATACTTAAGTAGTTGTACAAGCCATTTACCAAGATAAAAGTCCTTTGGATAGTGTGATCGAACTTTCGACCTGTCCCGATTCCTGAGCCGGCTTGTTCAAAACTACAGTGAATG
Source organism: Gossypium hirsutum (assembly GCF_007990345.1). Classification (NCBI taxonomy): domain Eukaryota; kingdom Viridiplantae; phylum Streptophyta; class Magnoliopsida; order Malvales; family Malvaceae; genus Gossypium; species Gossypium hirsutum. Next base: position 42,250,765 of record NC_053433.1, read on the forward strand.
AGAAGGAAGGAGTAAGCATAAATGCTTAGTAAGTTCATATGTAAATAACAAGTAACATAACAATACAAATATACCAAACAACTTTAGCATGGTATCACCAAAACATTTATCACATTTCTAAACATCATTCATCATCTTACCACCTTATCGTTGTTGTATCTATTTTCAACCCGAGGGTTAAGAACATACCTGTCCAAAGTGTCGATTTCACAACACTTACCAAAACGTCACTTGCATCTTAAGTGTTCTTCCATTTCACCAGAAATTTCACCCGTTGAACACATCGGAATACAACTCGGATACACGGATAATTTGCACATAAGTGCCTCATATGTAATCAAGAAATCATGTAACCCGCCCCTAAGTGAACTCGGACTAAACTCAATGAGCTCGGGCGTTCGCATCCATAAGTGAACTCGGACTCAACTCAACGAGTTCGGATGCCTAGTTACCTCTCACGAACTCGGACTCAACTCAACGAGTTCGGATGCTCAACCATCCTAGTGACATGTCACTTGTATCCTAATCTATTCCTAAGGTTCAAACGGGCTTTTTTTCCTCGATCTCACATTGCCGTCTTCCATGGAATATCAGAACCGATACTCAGTAGCAATTCATATTTATCAAGTAGTAAACATAATTTGCATATTACTCAACATTAACCACAAAGCATAATATTTCATGATAAAAAAAATCAGCATATCATATAATTAACATCAATAACTTAAAAATAACAATTATGCTACATTATTTACACATGAACTCACCTTGGTACCAAAATATAAAGATTTTGCAATTTAGTCCACAATCTTTTCTTTTCCTCGATCGCGACTTGAATCTCGTTTCTCTTGATCTATAATGCCAAATTAATCTTATTTAATACATACATTCATCAAAACAGCATTTAATACGAACTTTGGAAAAATTACACTTTTACCCCTAAACTTTTGCATAATTACACTTTTGCCCCTAGGCTCGGGAATTAAACTTTATTCCTTATTCTTATGTTTTATAACATGCTGATCACTTTTCCCTTCTATGGCAACATCAAATTCTCTCTCTAACATATACTTGTGACTATTAGGTATTTTGCCGATTAAGCCCTTTTACTCGTTTTCACTCAAAACCGAGTAGCACAAGTTGTTTAACATAATTTAAAACCTCATATTTTATCATAAAACATCAAAATACACAAATTTCACCTATGGGTATTTTTCCAAATATAAACCCTAGGTTGAATTATTGCTAACATAAGCTTAATCGAGCTACCGGGATTCCAAAAACGTAAAGAACATTAAAAACGGGGCTTGGAATCACTTACTATGGAGCTTGGAAGCTTGAAACAAACCCTAGCTATGGAGAACCCTTGAAATTTCGGCCTAATGAAGAAGATGGACAAAAATTGGCTTTTAATTTTGTTTTTAATTCATTTTAATAACTAAATGACCAAAATACCCTTACTACTAAACTTTCCAAAAATTCCTTCCATGTCCTAATTTTGTCCATGAACTTAAAATTGGTCAAATTGCTATTTAAGACCTCCTCATTAATATTCCAAAACAATTTCATACTAAAAACTTCTAGAATGCAAGTTTTGCAACTTATTCGATTTAGTCCATACTTTCAATTTAAGCACTTTAGGCATAGAATTTCATCACGAAATTTTCACACAATCATGCAATCATATCATAATCATCAAAATAATTATAAAATAATTATTTCTATCTCGGACTTATGGTCACGAAACCACTATTCCGATTAAGCCCTAATTCAGGATATTACAATTTCATACATAGGAAAACCAAAGTTGTCAACTAGTGGTCCTATTCCGATTACTGTTGTCCGAGGTAAGTTTATAAGCAAATATATGTTATTTATTTGATTAAATACGAACTATATATGCTGAAATGAATAATGTGATATTATATATGTGGAAGCTGAATATGTATAAGCTTAAAATCTATGTGTACGAGTTCGATTCGACGAAGTTACGACATCCGAAAACCCCGTACGAACCATAGGAATAGCTAGGATACATATGTCATGACATAGGATTTCCAATATGTGTTCTCGTGCAAGACCACATCTAGGACATTGGCATCGATATGTGATTACGTGTAAGACCATGTCTGGACATTGGCATCGTATTTGATTCGTGTAAGACCTTGTCTGGGACAGTGGCATCGATATGTGATTGCATGTAAGACCACGTCTGGGACGTTGGCATTGTACGATATACGTGATTATCTGAGTATCCTATTCAATTCCAAATGGTTCAACGAGAAATAAAAAGTTAAGACCGAATGAAAAATCGAGTTAAAAGGTTCAAGTATGTATTCATACTAAATTATGAAATTATGGTAAGTTAGATGTTTGAATTGATGATATAAATGTTACTTGTTAATGTGAACTACATGTATGCTTATGTGAAAGTATACATTCGGTTTAATGGTGTATTCATGATGCAAATGAATGTATATGTGTATATGAAAATCTATAATTGGCCAAATGTATAGTATATGTAACCTTGTAATTGTGATTTATATGTTTTCATATATGAATGAGTATATTCGGCCAAGGGTATATATGTGATCTTAAAAGTGAAAAATAATTATGATATTAACTACATGTGTATTCGGTCTATTTAGATTTGATGCATAGTTATATGTTTGATAAATGCATTATTTTGCAAGTTTGAAAATGTATATGAATATGATATAATGATTCGATTTTGTTATAATGAATTATAAATGTTACTGAGTTATTTATTTGCTTACGACTTACTAAGCTATGATAGCTTACTGTGTGTGTATGTTTGCCTCTGTTTTATAGATTTTAGAGTCTAGTTACGTGCTCAGGGATCGTCAGCAAAGTCTATCACACTATTGACTGTTTCGGTACTTTTATAAGTTGAACTCGAACTTATGGCATGTATAAGCTAGTTTATATATTTGACTTTGGGGTATGTAAATATGAGCCATGCGAAAATGGCTTATTATTTTGTTAAGCTTGGATTTTTATGCTTTGATCAAGTGATGGTTATGTTTGGTTTTGATGTTTCGGCTATCGCTTATATATATATATAAGTATATATATTTATATGTGAATCATGTTTGATATATTTGCTAATGATGATGAAGTTATTTCAAATTATATGTGTATGGTATATTTGCTATGATGTGAAATTTGCGGATTGATATTCTTGTTAAGTAAAATGTATGTCATATATATGTAGTGTGCTTGGTATATGCTTATGGTTTAAAGTAATGATATGTATAGCCTATGGTAGTTCATTATGGTAAGCTTGTCATATTGGTATGTTTTGTATATGTTTATTTTTATGATTCAGCTCAAATGAAATAAACATGTTTGATGGATACATATATATATTTTGGTTGTGGCTTTATATTGGCTTATTTGGAATGCATGATTTGTACTATCAATTAGTTCAAGCTAATAAGCTTAATACAAAGTATATTTTTTTGTTATGTTTGTTATAAGATTTGGTAAACGGATAATGATAAGCATAATGTATATTCGACCATGTTACTAAATTATTTTAGAAGTGTTTTTATGGCATATTTTATGTGATGGAACAGTATGATTATTGTGCATGTATTTGATGATTGAAATTATGACCATTTGGATAGTTAAAGATGTTAAGTTAATGTTTATAATCGAATAGTTATAAGTAAAATAAGTGTACATACCAATGTTGTAACATCCCGAAATAGGACCTAAACAGAATAGTGGTTGCAAAACCACGAATCCGAGGTCAAAAAAATTTATTTGATTAAGTTTTAAGTTTTATTCATTGATTGAATAATTGTGTGAAAATTTCGTGAAGAAATTTTATGTATAAGTGCCTAATTTTATAATTAGGACTAAATTGTAAAATTAGCAAAATGTGTGTTCTAGATAATAAAGGGGATTTAATTGAAATGGGTTCTTAAAGTGGAGATACTTATTTAGTAATTAGACCATTATATTTAAGTGTGGACAAAAATGGGACAAATTTGAAAGAAAAGCCATTAAGGGCATTTTAGTCATTTAGTAATTAAAAGAATTAAAAAGTGAAAATAAAGCCAAAATTGGTCCATCTTCTTCATGGAGGTTGAACATAGCATGGGGAAGCCATGGTTAGGGTTTCTAAGCTTTCAAAGGTCAATAGTAAGTCCGTTCTAGCCTTGTTTTTAATGTTCTTTACGTTTTTTGAGTCCCGATAACTTGATTTAGCTTTTTCTAGCAATAATTCATGCTATGGTTCATATTTGGAAAAATATCCATAGGTTAAATTTGTTTATTTTGATTTTTTATGGTAGAATATGAAGCTTGATATTATGTTAAACTTTTGCTAAGTGATTTTAAGTGAAAACGAGTAAAACGGCATAATCGGTAAAAATACCTAATGTTCATAAGTACATGATAGAGTGGGAATTTTATGTTTCCATAGAAGGAAAAAATGTTCAGAGTGTCATAAAACATAAGAAAAATGGATAAATTTTAATTTCCGAGCCTAGAGGAAAAATCGTAATTCTGCAAAGGTTTAGGGGCAAAATTGTAATTTTGCCAAAGTTTGAGTTAGGGAATGTTTTGAATAGTACATTAATTAAATAAGTGAAATATGATGTTTTAGATCTCGGAAAGTGAGATTTGGACTAGAACGGGAGAAAAACTAAAAATCGGGAAAGTTGGTAAAATGGTCGTTTTGGTATCGAGGTAATTTCATATGTTTAATAAGCATTTAATTATGCATATTTGAATGATAAATTGATATTTTGGCCATAAATACTTTAGTATTGAGTTTCAGATATAATGATTAATGTTCGATAATAATTCGATATTGGAAAGAGAACCTGTATAATTTATATGTAAGACCATATTTTGTATTATGGCTTTGTATGATAACAAGAAAGTATTGACTAGCATAGTTTGATGAGAATAAGTTAAGATGATGATATGATAAGATTGAGAATGTAAGTATGTAAGTTGAGTAGCATTTTATTATTATGCAATTATTGTTTTTAGTATTGTTATTATCGAGTTATGCGACTAACTTTGAGAATTTTAGCAAGTATGTTTTAGCTATGACTTGACAAGGCCTTGATATCTCAAATTCCATGGTTGTACCATGGTAATTAAGGAAGAATTGATGGAAAAACCCATGTCCATAACATGGCATTTAAGGAGGAATTGACGGTTAAGGAAACCATGTAAGACCATGTCAAGACATTGCATTGGTAAGGCAAGGATCCCGTGTAAGACCATGTCAAGACATGGCATCGGCATTGATTAAGGACTCCATGTAAGACCACATCAAGATGTGGCATTGGCACTAAGACAAGGATACCATGTAAGACCATGTTTGGAACATAACATTTAGAAAGACAAGGATACTATGTAAGACCATGTTTGGAACATGGCATTTAGTAAGATAAGGATATCATGTAAGACCATGCCAAGGCATGGCATTGATAAGTTCTATAAGAAAAGGAAATCATGTAAGACCATGTTAAGACATGGCATTGATGAGTTACTATAAGGAAAAGGTCCTATGTAAGACCATGTCAAGACATGGCATTGGTGAGTTCATAAGACAAGGATACCATGTAAGACCATATTTGGAACATGGCATTTGGTAAGATAAGGATATCATGTAAGACCATGCCAAGGCATGGCATTGATAAGTTCTATAAGGCAAGGAAATCATGTAAGACCATGTTAAGACATGGCATTGATGAGTTACTATAAGGCAAAGGTCACATGTAAGACCATGCCAAGGCATGGCATTGGTGAGTTCAGAAGGCAAGGATACCACGTAAAACCATGTCAAGACATGGCAATGGTAAGTTCAAAAAGGAAAAAGGTTCCCGAGTAATCCAAATAGTAAGTCAAAGAAATGACAAGGTGAGAACATGAAGAAAGAGTACGGGTATGCATATAAGGCTTATTTAATATTGAGATTGTAAGTAATTGAGATTATCAAGTATTAAGTAAGTGATGAGTTTTCAGTTATGCTTGTGACATTTTATGACATGATTGGCAATATGCCTATATTATGAAAGAGTACTCATGTGTTAAGTGAGATGTTGCAGGTATGTAAGCAAGCTATTAAGTAAGGTGCCTTTTGTATTATGAGCCTTTGGCAAGATTATCGATGAGTAAGATGTGAAAGTAAGAACTAAACATTATTTAAGCAAATTATGACAGCATAGTAGTAAGCTAAATTGATTGCTAATGCTTATTATTTTACATGTGAACTTTCTAAGCTTTATAAGCTTACTTCTTTCACTTTCCCATGTTTCAGAGTACTTAAAAGCAAGCTCGGGTTGGAGGTCGTCGGAGATCACTTCACACTATCGACTATCAAGTTGCCAAATGGGTATCTTCGTTTAAAAACGTTCTAGTTTATGGCATGTATAGGGACTTAGCCATTTTGTGTGTATGTGCTTATGATATGACTAAATAATGGTATGTAAATATTTGATAATGATTAGCTATTGAAAGGGCTAATGAAGAACATGTTTCGGTGTTATGTGTGCCTAAATGGTAGTTAATACAAAGAAATCATGAAAAAGTGAAATTATCATTAAAACAATAATGAACAGCAGCAGTGATGTGATCTTGAAAAATCACCAAGAATAGTAGGAATGAAATTAGGTGATGAATGAGATATAGTGTAACGCCCCGCACCCGAGACCGTTGCCGGAGTCGAACACGAGGTGTTAACGAACTTAATTCATTTATTTACACAGTTCATTTTAAAATTTCCAGACAAGCTGGCTAACTACGTCATTGTCACCTTAAAAATCATATCTCGAGTTCCAAAACTCGAAAACTGATTCTGTAAATTTTCCCTAAAACTAGACTCATATATCCATATACAGATTTGTTTCTAGAATTTTTGGTTGGGCCAATTAGTACAGTTTATTAGTTAAAGTCTCCCCTGTTTCAGGGTTTGACTACTCTGACATTCATGCATTACGACTTAGATATCTCCCTGTACAGGGCTTCAATACATATGCTGTTTGTTTTTAATGAAACTAGACTCAAAAAGGAATCTGTACATATAAAGCATGACTTCTAATTATTTCTGGTTAATTTATGGTAAATTTCTAAAGTCAGAACAGTGGATCCAGTAATCGCTCTGGCCCTGTTTTACAAAAACTTAAACATCTCATAAATTACGGCTCATATGGTTGTTTCGCTTCTTCCATATGAAAATAGACTCATCAAGGTTCAATTGCATAATTTATTCATTATTTAATTACATTTCTACTATTTTTAGGGAATTTTCAAACTCACATCACTGCTGCTGTCAGCATCTATTTTAAGGTAAATTTCACCTATTTCATAGTTTCCATGATTCAACTAGCCACTTGACATACATAGCACCAAATATGATCGTGATTAACCATTCCAATGGCTAATCATTGTCGAGCATTTCCAAACCTCTCAAAAACCATATATATACAAAATGATTTTAATACTATGCTCAAAATATTTAAGCCATTTTCGCATGGCTATCCGAATATATATACACATTACCAAAGTTACTTGATTAACAACAAAGGTTAGTCCTATACATGCCATTATCAATGTTTAACTAAAAGAGTACCAAAAGGGCTTAGATAGTGTGGACGACTTCGACTACGACAATCCCGAGTCTGATAGCTGACGAACAAAAATCTATAAAATAGAGAATTAAAGAAACGGAATAAGCATTTAATGCTTAGTAAGTTTTGAGTAACGAAATTATTTACGACTAAAGTATAGCGTTCATATGACTAAATGAATAATTTCATATATGCACATTCTCAAAATCATAATTTCTTCACGCTTCAACCAATATATTCATACACAGGGTATCAAACCTAACTAGAGGCCGGAAGCTCGTTAATCAATTGAGCGAGTACTATTTGAAAGGAATCAACCTTTTCGATGCATATACGAAACATACCTTATCGTTTGTATTTAATGAGCGTATTAATTGAAATTATTACAGCAAGATCGCTCGCTTCCAAACCAAAGTATCTTCAGGATTTAGCCGGATATAGCAACTCGCACAAATGCCTTCGGGTCTTAGCCCGGATATAGTCACTAGCATGAATGCCTTCGAGACTTAGCCCGGATATAGTCACTAGCACAAATGCCTTCGGGACTTAGCCCGGGAATAGCAACTACTCGCACAAATGCCTTCGGGACTTAGCCCGGATATAGTAACTTGCACAAATGCCCTCGGGACTTAGCCCGGATATCATCCAAACAATCAAGCACATATACCAATAAATCATGACACATCCATATTTCATTATCATAATTAGAATTCAAACACAAGACGCTTATCAACCATTACCATTTTCGGCTCAATAGCCACATACAAAGAGCATGATTTTGATTTTCTTTATAACATGATCTCTATACACATTCGGCTGCCCGTCATAGGTATAAACTAATCACCTCAATATACAATTCAAGTAGAATCATTATATCACCGTTTATTTGTTATGCTTATATGTCATGACTTAATCAAATCATAAACTAAGTTTCATTACTCGAAAACTTACATCGGATGTTGTCAAACGATTTCAACGGCTATTCGATCACTTTTTCCTTTCCCTTATCCAACTTTGATCCTCTAAGCTCTTGAGCTAAATCAAACAATTTACTTCCCAATCAAACACAATCACACGGCATCCATATACATTTTAGAACCATTCTTAACATATTTACTACTCATTTACAAACAAAATACTCATATCACATTTATAAAACTACAAGCCGAATATACCTATGTGTGACCATCCCAATTTAATCGATTTCTTGTTTTATACACTACCACATATTCACACATATATATATTACGCCATTTACTCATAAACCCCATTATGCCGAATATTCATTAACCAATAGTCACACACACTACTTATGTACAAAAATTTATCCACCCTATCCTATAGTTCATTCGGCCATTCATCACTCAACCAAACAAAATTTCATAGCAAACTCCTATGACCAAGCACACACATATACTTACATCCCAATACTCATAACATTCAAAATCACATTTTAAGTAAATTATCTTAAACAATGCCGAATCCTTAAGTGATTAAACATCAAATTTTTACTCAATTCCCAAACCTATAAACAACATTTATTCATGACATCAAGCATCTTCATTTTGGCTATTACACATATATACACTAGCAATCAAATACTAACATTTGCACTTCACCTTAATAGCTAGCTTAGCAAACCTTAATTTAACATATAATTGTTCATAACACAATTAAAGCATCCTCTCCATTCCATCAATTCAAAACACATACATTGCCCAATAATATCCAAAATCATATTCGGCCTTAGTACTCAACTTGCTAGCCGATTTTTCTCCATCTAGCAACTAATGCACATATGTGCTCATTTGTTAGACTCTACTTCACCTAACTACCAATTTTTTTATTTTCATCCAAATAACATGAACAACAACCATTTCTTGAACATTTTCTCTTAACCGATTACTCATGTTACCAACAAGATTCAAAATTTGGACATGGGCTACGCAAGGAGCTTAATGACTAACTCAAAAAAAATGCTAGAAATCCAAGAATCATCCTTGAACTTACCTTGATTTAGCTAACCACCATAGCTGAATTTTTTCCAAGCTTGTTCTCTCCTAGTCACGGCAATGAGGAGCAAAGATGAAGACTTTGGTTTCTCCTCCCATTTACCACATGTTTTATTATTCTTAATTCCTTATTTTATTTTGTAAACTAATAATGCTAATAGAAAATACATATTATCATCAATGACCCATACCATGGCTGGCCACTACTTATTATAAATGGAAATTTGACATGCAAACCCATCATTTTTATAACATGCATTAATAGGTCCTTATAGATTAACCTATCACCTTTTAAAAGTGTCACACATAAGTCCTATTAATTAAATTCACATGCAATCGACTAAATCGAAGCTTAAAACTTTCACACATTCATATTCACATATTTTAGACAATAAATATCATATTCAAGTACTTCGGTGACTCGGTTTAGCGGTCTTGAAACCACTTTCCGACTAGGGTCAATTTAGGGCTGTCACAACTCTCCCCCACTTAAGAAATTTTCGACCCCGAAAATCTTACCGGTAAATAGGTTTGGGTATCGTTCTTTCATAGAGTTCTCGGTTTCCCAAGTAGCTTCTTCGATCCCGTGTTTGAGCCATAACACCTTTACTAATGAAACCCTCTTGTTTTGCAACTCTTTCACTTCACGAGCTAGGATGCGAATCGGTTCTTCTTCATAACTCATATCGGCTTGAATTTCAACCTCGGAGGGATTTATTATGTGCGAAGGATCAGATCTGTAACGTCGAAGCATTGAGACATGAAAAATGTTGTGAATCTTCTCGAGGTCAGGGGGTAAAATCAATCTATATGCCACTGGGCCAACTCGTTCGGATATTTCATATGGCCCTATGAACCTCGGACTCAGTTTTCCCTTACGGCCAAATCTGAGTATCTTTTTCCAAGGTGAAACTTTAAGAAACACTTTGTCTCCCACCTGATACTCAATATCTCTTCGTTTTAAATCCGCGTACGACTTCTGACGATCTGATGCTGCCTTCAGACTTTCACGAATTATTTTTACTTTCTTCTCAGCATCTTTAATCAAATCAACTCTGAAAATTTTACTTTCACTGAGCTCGGTCCAAAACAATGGTGTACGGCATTTACGACCGTACAAAGCCTCGTAAGGCGCCATCTTAGTACTTGATTTAAAACTATTGTTGTAAGCGAATTCAATCAAAGGTAAATACCGCTCCCATGAATCACTAAACTCAAGGATGCAACATCTCAACATATCCTCAAGTATCTGAATTATCCGCTCGGATTGACCATCAGTTTGTGGATGAAAAGCGGTGCTAAAATACAACTTGGTACCCAAAGATTCTTGCAATTTCTTCCAAAATCGCGAGGTGAACCTCGGATCTCTATCCGACACAATAGAAATAGGTACCCCGTGTAATCTTACAATCTGAGAAACATACAATTCAGCTAGTTTATCCAATGAAAAATCCGTACGTACGGGGATAAAGTGAGCCGACTTAGTCAGTCTATCAACAACAACCCAAATCGCATCTTTCTTACTTGCCGACAATGGCAACCCAGATACAAAATCCATCGTGACTCGATCCCATTTTCATTCAGGTATCATGATCGGCTGAAGTAAACCTGTAGGTACTTGATGTTCCGTTTTCACTTGTTGACATATTAAACACCTCGAAACAAAATCGAAAATGTCTCGTTTCATACCATGCCACCAAAACTGACGTCTCAGATCGTTGTACATTTTCGTACTCCCCGGGTGAATTGACATTCGGCTACAATGAGCTTCGTTCAGAATCATCGAAATAAGTTCTGAATTTCTTGGAACACACAAACGACTTCTGAACCTCAAACAATCGTCATCATCAATTTGGAACTCTGATTCCATATTTGAAATGCATTCAGCCCGTTTTGCAACCAATTCATCATCGACTTTCTGAGCTTCACGAATTTGGTGAATCAAAAATGGTTTGGCCTTTAATTCTGCTACTAACACATTGTCGAATAGAACAGACAGGTGTACATTCATCGCTCGTAAAGCAAACAGTGATTTACGACTTAAAGCATCCGCAACCACATTAGCTTTTCTCGGGTGATGGTCAATGACAAGCTCATAATCTTTTAACAACTCGAGCCAACGTCTTTGTCGCAGATTCAAGTCTCTTTGAGTCATCAAATATTTGAGACTTTTGTGATCCGAATATACATGACACTTCTCACCAAATAAGTAATGTCGCCATATTTTCAAAGCGAATACGATGCCAGCTAGTTCGAGATCATTGGTCGGATAATTTTTCTCATGTGGCTTCAATTGTCTCGACGCATAAGCTACAACTCGACCTTCTTGCATCAATACACAACCCAACCCAAGTAAGGATGCGTCACTGTAAATGACAAACTCTTTGCCTGATTCAGGCTGCACTAGCACTGGAGCTTCAGTCAAGTAAGTTTTTAGTTGATCGAAACTTTTCTGACATTTTTCTGACCATTCGAACTTAACATCTTTCTGAAGTAGCTTCGTCATTGGTGTGGCTATCATCGAGAAACCCTTTACAAACCGTCTGTAGTAACCGGTAAGTCCCAAAAAGCTCCGAACCTCAATAATATTTCTCGGGGGCTTCCAGTTAAGTATGGCTGAAATTTTGCTCGGATCAACTCGAATACCCGATGCAGATACCACATGTCCAAAAAAGCTAACTTCTCTCAACCAGAACTCACATTTACCAAACTTAGCATATAACTGCTTATCCCGTAAAATCTGCAACACTAATCTCAGGTGCTCAGCATGTTCGGTTTCATTTTCTGAATAGACCAAAATATCATCGATAAACACAACTACAAACTGATCCAAATACGGTCTGAAGATTCGATTCATCAAATCCATAAATACCGCCGGGGCATTAGTGAGCCCAAATGGCATCACTAAAAACTCGTAGTGACCGTATCTCATTCTGAAAGCAGTTTTGGGTATATCCGAATCACGAATTCGCAACTGATAGTAACCCGATCTCAGATCTATCTTTGAAAACACTGAGGCTCCCTTTAGTTGATCAAACAAATCATTAATACGCGGTAATGGATATTTATTCTTTATCCTCACTTTATTCAGCTGACGATAGTCGATGCACAACCTCATGGTTCTGTCCTTCTTTTTCACAAACAATACTGGTGCACCCCAAGGTGAAAAACTCGGTCGAGCAAAACCTCTATCCATCAACTCTTGCAACTGAGTTTTCAGTTCTTTTAATTCCGTTAGTGCCATACGATACGGAGCTATCGAAATCGGTGTAGTCCCAGGTACAAGTTTGATGCCAAACTCTACCTCCCGAATAGGTGGTAACCCTGGTAATTCTTCGGGAAAAACATCCGGATATTCACAAACCACTGGTACCGATTCAAGTTTCTTTCCTGATTTTTCATTATTAAGCACGTATGCAAGATACGTTTCACACCCCTTTCTCACATATTTTTGAGCTAACGTCGAGGATATTATTGCTATTCAAGGCAGTAGACTCAACTCGGATTATCTCATTATTTGTACACCTCAAATCAATAGTCTTGCTTTTGCAATTCACAACCGCATCATGCACGGTCAACCAATCCAAACCGAGAATAACATCAAATTCATCAAACGGTAAAAGCATCAAGTCCGCCGAAAAACGGGAACCTCGAATTTCTAGGGGACATTTCTTACACACCTTATCAACAACCACACAATGACCCAAGGGATTCGACACTCTAATAACGAACTCAGTAGACTCAACAGGTAAAGTCTTACTGGATGCTAAAGTCTCACATATATAAGAATGAGTAGAACCAGGGTCAATCAGTGCAATCACATTAGTATCAAAGAGAGTGAATGTACCGGTAATAACATCAGGCGAAGAAGCATCCTCGCGTGCACGTATAGCATAAGCTCTGGCAGGAGCACGAGCCTCAGATCTGGTGGTAACATCTCTAGATCCTCTCGGACCGCCACTACCATTCCCCTCATTTTTAGATGGTCTACCTCGAGGAGTAGTAGCACCCGGTTTCCCACTCTGATTTACATTTTGTTCAGACAATCTCGGGCAATCTTTAATAAAGTGGTCAACTGATCCGCACTTGTAACAGGAGCGATCATGGAATCTACAACTCCCCGAATGCCATTTACCACAATACTGGCACTCTGTTCTGCCTCGACGATCATTTCCAACACTGGCGACCGAAGTAACTCGTGTACTTACAGGGGGTCGATCACGGTCTCGTCTAGAAAAGCCCGACGTGTCTCTAGATCGGCCTAAATCATCTCTAAATTTCTTCGATGATTGCTGAAAGGGCTTTCCTGAAGATCTCTTACGAAACTCCTTTGCTCCCATATCAGCTTTTCTTTTCTCCTTACTGAGCTCTTCAGCTTTGCAAGCTCGCTCGACAAGTACCACAAATTCTCTGATTTCTAAAATGCCAACATACAGCTTTATATCATCGTTCAATCCATCTTCGAAACGTTTACACATCACAGCTTCTGAAGAAATGCATTCTCGCGCGTACCGGCTAAGCCTTACAAACTTTCGTTCATAATCAGTAACCGACATGGAACCTTGTTTAAGTTCAAGAAATTCTTTTTGTTTTTGATCAATGAATCTCTGGCTGATATACTTTTTTCGAAACTCGGTTTGGAAAAACTCCCAAGTTACTTGCTCTCTGGGCACAACAGAAATCAACGTATTCCACCAATAGTAGGCAGAATCACGTAGAAGGAGATCGTACACTTTAGGCATTCATCGGGTGTGCAAGATAGTTCATCAAGTACCAGAATAGTGTTGTCCAACCAAAATTCAGCTTGCTCGGCATCGTCGCTATCTGTAGCTTTAAATTCAGTAGCCCCGTGTTTTCGAATTCTATCAACTGGGGGCTTATTTAACCTTATCTGGTAAGTTACCGGAGGTATCGCAGGTGCAGGGGTTGTATTAGTCGAAAATGGGGGTTGTGGAACAGCCATATTAGTTCGAATGTATTGGTTGAACCAATCATTCATTACACTATAAAAAGTCTGTCTAGCTTCGTCATTCTGATTACTAGCAATAGGTTGAGAGTCCACCGGCACTGTCCCTTGTGCGGGAGTAGGCGCTACACTCTCAAGATCATCAGCTACCGCTCGGTTGGGATCGGGATCCATTACTATAAACAAACACATTTTTAACTGTCAGAAATCACCACACTATCAAATAGACACATAATAGCATGTATAGCTAGACTGAACGTATTACGGTAGTCCTAGAATCGACTAAACCGTAACTCTGATACCAATAAAATCATAACGCCCCGCACCGAGACCGTTGCCGGAGTCGAACACGTGGTGTTAACGAACTTAATTCATTTATTTACACAGTTTATTTTAAAATTTCCAGACAAGCTAGCTAACTGCGTCATTGTCACCTTAAAAATCATATCTCGAGTTCCAAAACTTGAAAACTGATTCCGTAAATTTTCCCTAAAACTAGACTCATATATCCATCTACCGATTGTTTTCTAGAATTTTTTGTCAGGCCAATTAGTACAGTTTATTAGTTAAAGTCCCCCCTGTTTCAGGGTTCGACTACTCTAACATTCATGCATTACGACTTAGATATCTCCCTGTACAGGGCTTCAATACATATGCCGTTTGTTTCTAATGAAACTAGATTCAAAAAGGAATCTGTACATATAAAGCATGACTTCTAATTATTTCTAATTAATTTATGGTAAATTTCCAAAGTCAGAACAGGGGATCCAGTAATCGCTCTGGGCCTGTTTCACAAAAACTTAAACATCTCATAAAGTACGGCTCATATGGTTGTTTCGCTTCTTCCATATGAAAATACACTCATCAAGGTTCAATTGCATAATTTATTCATTATTTAATTACATTCCCACTATATTTAGGGAATTTTCAAACTCACATCACTGCTGCTGTCAGCATCTATTTTAAGGTAAATTTCACCTATTTCATAGTTTCCATGATTCAACTAGCCATTTGACATACATAGCACCAAATATGATCGTGATTAACCATTCCAATGGCTAATCATTGCCGAGCATTTCCACACCTCTCAAAAACCATATATATACAAAATGATTTTAATACTATGCTCAAAATATTTAAGCCATTTTCGCATGGCTATCCGAATATATATACACATTACCAAAGGTACTTGATTAACAACAAAGGTTAGTCCTATACATGCCATTATCAACGTTTAACTAAAAGAGTACCAAAAGGGCTTAGATAGTGTGGACGACTTCGACTTCGACAATCCCGAGTCCGATAGCTGACGAACAAAAATCTATAAAACAGAGAATTAAAGAAACGGAATAAGCATTTAATGCTTAGTAAGTTTTGAGTAACGAAATTATTTACGACTAAAGTATAGCGTTCATATGACTAAATGAATAATTTCATATATGCACATTCTCAAAATCATAATTTCTTCACGCTTCAACCAATATATTCATACACAGGGTATCAAACCTAACTAGAGGCCGGAAGCTCGTTAATCAATTGAGCGAGTACTATTTGAAAGGAATCAACCTTTCCGATGCATATACGAAACATACCTTATCGTTTGTATTTTATGAGCGTATTAATTGAAATTATTACAAAAAATCACTCGCTTCCAAACCCAAGTATCTTCGGGATTTAGCCAGATATAGCAACTCGCACAAATGCCTTCGGGTTTTAGCCCGGATATAGTCACTAGCATGAATGCCTTCGAGACTTAGCCCGGATATAGTCACTAGCACAAATGCCTTCGGGACATAGCCCGGGTATAGCAACTACTCGCACAAATGCCTTCGGGACTTAGCCCGGATATAGTAACTCGCACAAATGCCTTCGGGACTTAGCCCGGATATCATCCGAATAATCAAGCACATATACCAATAAATCATGGCACATTCATATTTCATTATCATAACTAGAATTCAAACACAAGACGCTTATCAACCATTACCATTTTCGGCTCAATAGCCACATACAAAGAGCATGATTTTGATTTGCTTTATAACATGATCTCTATACACATTCGGCTACCCGTCATAGGTATAAACTAATCACCTCAATATACAATTCAAGTAGAATCATTATATCACCGTTTATTTGTTATGCTTATATGTCATGACTTAATCAAATCATAAACTAAGTTCCATTACTCGAAAACTTACCTCGGATGTTGTCAAACGATTTCAACGGCTATTCGATCACTTTTTCCTTTCCCTTATCCAACTTTGATCCTCTAAGCTCTTGAGCTAAATCAAACAATTTACTTCCCAATTAAACACAATCACACGACATCCATATACATTTTAGAACCATTCTTAACATATTTACTACTCATTTACAAACAAAATACTCATATCACATTTATAAAACTACAAGCCGAATATACCTATGTGTGACCATCCCAATTTAATCGATTTCTTATTTTATGCACTGCCACATATTCACACATATATATATTACGCCATTTACTCATAAACCCCATTATGCCGAATATTCATTAACCAATAGTCACACACACTACTTATGTACAAAAATTTATCCACCCTAGCCTATAGTTCATCTGGCCATTCATCACTCAACCAAACAAAATTTCATAGCAAACTCCTATGACCAAGCACACACATATACTTACATCCCAATACTCATAACATTCAAAATCACATTTTAAGTAAATTATCTTAAACAATGCCGAATCCTTAAGTGATTAAACATCAAATTTTTACTCAATTCCCAAACCTATAAACAACATTTATTCATGACATCAAGCATCTTCATTTCGGCTATTACACATATATACACTAGCAATCAAATACTAACATTTGCACTTCACCTTAATAGCTAGCTTAGGAAACCTTAATTTAATATATAATTGTTCATAACACAATTAAAGCATCCTCTCCATTCCATCAATTCAAAACACATACATTGCCCAATAATATCCAAAATCATATTCGGCCTTAGTACTCAACTTGCTAGCCGATTTTTCTCCATCTAGCAACTAATGCACATATGTGCTCATTTGTTAGACTCTACTTCACCTAACTACCAATTTTTTTTGTTTTCATCCAAATAACATGAACAACAACCCTTTCTTGAGCATTTTCTCTTAACCGATTACTCATGTTACCAACAAGATTCAAAATTTGGACATGGGCTAAGCAAGGAGCTTAATGACTAACTCAAAAAAAATGCTAGAAATCCAAGAATCATCCTTGAACTTACCTTGATTTAGCTAACCACCATAGCTAAATTTTTTCCGAGCTTGTTCTCTTCTAGTCACGGCAATGAGGAGCAAAGATGAAGACTTTGGTTTCTCCTTCCATTTACCACATGTTTTATTATTCTTAATTCCTTATTTTATTTTGTAAACTAATAATACTAATAGAAAATACATATTATCATCAATGACCCATACCATGGCCGGCCACTACTTATTATAAATGGAAATTTGACATGCAAACCCATCATTTTTATAACATGCATTAATAGGTCCTTATAGATTAACCTATCACCTTTTAAAAGTGTCACACATAAGTCCTATTAATTAAATTCAGATGCAATCGACTAAATCGAAGCTTGAAACTTTCACACATTCATATTCATATATTTTAGACAATAAATATCATATTCAAATACTTCAGTGACTCGGTTTAGCGATCCCGAAACCACTTTCCGACTAGGGTCAATTTAGGGCTGTCACATATAGAATTAAAGCATGTAGTATCTCTACTGAGAGACGAGGCTTACCAGTGGTGGCTTACCATCAAAAAGGGTAATCAAGCCGATTGATTGACCTGAGAGTTCTTCAAGACTACTTTCCAGGCTAAGTATGTGGATGCCAGCTATGTGGATGTCCATAGGAGGGAATTTCTAAATTTAACTCAGAGTGAAAGGTCAGTGGCTGAATATGAAGTCGAATTTTTATGATTGAGTCACTATGCACGTGGAATGGTGGCAATAAAATACGAGTGGTGTGTCTGATTTGAGGGTAGCCTCAAAGATGGTCTAAGGGTTCTGATAGCTCCTCAGAGGGAGCGGGATTTTGCAGCACAGGTGGACAAGGCAAAAATCGCCAAGGATGTGATGCGCGCTGAGTGCCAGGACAGAGAGAGAAGCAGAGGTAAGAGGGATGCTGAGCCCTCAAATTCTTTTCAGAGGTTTAAGAAAAAGACCAGAGCTAATGGGCCAATCAGAGTTAGGGTCCCAGCTGCTGTCACTACTGGACCACAGTTTTGTGTTGATTGTGGAAAACGCCACTAGGGCGAATGTTGGAAAAAGATGGGTGCATGTCTGAAATGCGGATCATTGGATCACCGTGCCAAGGATTTTCCATGGAGGCCCGAGCAGATGCAAGCTACTGGTATGGGTAATGTACAGCAGGGTGGTCAGCAGCCACCGAGAGGCCGAGGTCAGACCAGGGGTGGAAATGGAATTGGTCGTGGTTGTGGAGCACCGGGCAGAGGTGCTAGTCATAATGAGGTGAGGTAGGTGACACTAGTTTATGCTGCACGTCGACGAGAGGACGAAGATACCCCAGATGTTATTATGAGTACGTTCTTTATCTATAATGTACTTTATATTGCATTGATTGATGTTGGGTCTACACATTCATACATAGCATTCTCTGTATCTGAGGTATTGGTTATTATGGTTGAAAACACTACGAGTGAGATTACTATACTAAGTCCGTTGGGGCAATCTGTCCGGGTAAATAAGATGTTTAGAGATGTTCCCTTGGAGATACAAGGGGTTATCTTTCTGGCCGATCTTATGGAGCTGCCTTTTGGAGAATTCGACCTGATATGGGCATGGATTGGTTAGTTAAACATCAAGTAAGCTTGGATTATGCCATTAAATGGGTAGTACTGAGAACTGAGGCAAATAAGGAGGTAGTGGTGATTGGGGAATGGCGAAACTATTTGAGTAATGTAATTTCTGCACTAAGGGCCGAGAAATTGGTTCACAAGGGTTGTGAGACATTCTTTTCCTATGCCATGTTTCTGATGTTGGGGACTCTTCGGTAAAGGATATCAGGATAGTTAAAGATTTTTTGGACGTCTTTCCTGAAGAGCTACCAGGGTTACCTCCAAAATGTGAAGTGGAGTTTGGGATTGACCTCCTTCTTGGGGCAGCTCCGGTGTCCATCACCCCTTACAGAATGGCACCAAAGGAACTGGTGGACCTTAAGGCCAAAATTCAAGAATGATTGGACCGTGGGTTTATCCGACCTAGTGTGTCTTCGTGGGGAGCACTAATCTTGTTTGTGAAAAAGAAGGATGGATCCATCCGTATGTTCATTGAGTATAGACAATTGAATAAGTTGAACATTAAGAACAAATACCCTCTTTCGAGGATTGATGATCTGTTCGACCAACAGCGAGGAGCATCGGTTTTCTCTAAAATAGGTCTCCGGTAGGGGTATCACCAACTAAGAGTTAAAGAGGCCGATGTGCACAAGACGGCATTTAAGACTCGTTATGGTCATTACGAGTTCTAGGTAATGCCTTTTGGACTGGCAAATGCACTAGCAACTTTTATGGATTTGATGAACAGAGTGTTTCAACCCTATCTGGATCGTTTGTTGTAGTTTTTATCGATGACATACTGGTGTATTCTAGGACTGATGATGAACATGATGAACTGGAAACACAAATATTTATATACTTTTTCATACCCAATTTTTCTTAAATTCATGCAAATCCGGTTAAATTCTTGTCGAAAACTAATTAAATATTATAAAATAATTAAGTCATGTTAAAAATATGAACATGGTGTATTTATTTAATTTTATACTTAACTTTGACTAATTTTGACTATTTTCGACAGATTCGCTCAAAGGGCGAAAATTGGCTCGGCTGACACTATTGTAAGCACAAAATCGAGAAGCAATTTGAAGTATCGAGGCACGTTAATTTCCAGCCTAAGGTGGTCCAGAATTGTGTATTAATTCATAATTTAATTAATTTTAATTTATTCCCCATTTAATTTGGGTTAAATAAATTATTTTTAATTAATTATGGAGAAAGGGTCCAGTTGAACCGCACCGGTCAAGCCAGATTGAGTGAACCGAACCAGCCACTAAATGGGCAGCCCAGAACTGTCCATATGCTGACCCAAATGAGCATTTTAGCTGATTAAATATGCTTGCAAAAAGACCCTCAAAAGACTTCTAAATTGCATTCAAACCCCACATTAAATTATGGCTAAACGCCCGTGTGGTGTTGACAGCACACTTTTTGGCTTTTCGGCTTTTGCTGTTTCACATATAATGGCAGTCTTACACACACCTGTTATGATGTCGTAGCCGAACCAAGTCCGAGATCAAAGCACCTATGATTAACCACAACCCCATCATCAGTCAATATTCGTGGTTAATCCAAACCCACAGTATTGAAAATACTTTAACCAAAACATCTCAACTTACCATTCAAACAATCGTAGCCCCCTCTTGATCCAAAACCACGTATTCTCTCCAATGCTTTAACCTTTACAAGAAATAGTTAACCAACTCATAATAATCTACATTCCCACATAACACTCACCAATAAAGGAATTATCACTTGTAGGGGAAAAGCAATCGGCCTAACACCTTGTTATGAAATTGAGCCCCTAGCATTATTCGTACAAAAAGAAGTGTTAAATGGATATTTCCCCAGGATAGAAAAAAAGAGAAAAGTGAAACCGTTCGGCCTAAGAGATACCTAAGCTAAACCTTTGAGAGGAAAGCCTAATAAGGTTCGGCTAGGGAGAACAAATTGTATAACACTTACAAAGAAACTAAGGGAATTTCAGTAGTCCCACCGCAAGAATCGGCCAAGGCACAGAAAAGAGAAGAAGAGAAGGAAAATATTTAGGCCTTGACAAAGTTTGACCAAAGCAAGAAGAACAAAAAGATTTAAGAGAGGGAGAGGAGGAGTAATCGATCAAGAAAGATCAATTGAGAGCAAGGGAGATCGAAAAGGGTTAGTGGGAGGAAGGACAAGTGATATTCGGCCAAGGAGAAGAATACCAATTGAGAAAAATGGGAGTGAAAGACAGAAATTAGTGGACTAGAGGACTAGAGAGAAGAGTAGAATTGCACTAACAAAAACCTACAGGTACTCGAAATAAAAAGGAACCAAAAATTACCAAAACCCGAAATGAATAGAAAAAGAAGCTCCCTAAACTCAAAGTTGAATTCCTATGGTTAAAGTACCTATTTGGTTACACCTCTTCTCCTTTTCAAATCCCACATAATCCTCCTCAAATCTCGCCCCCATTATCTCCTCAACTAACAAGTTCAAACTCTACTCAACCAAGCAGAGTTTCGGTCAAACATAGCTTCCTCCCAGGACCATCAATAAAAATAATCTCCATATGCACAAGTAGGGATTCGAACCTTAGACCCCTTGCACACTCCACATGCCACTTACCACTTGCCTAGCAGGTTTTTTATGTCATACTTTACTCACATTAATTTAAGAGTCTACTAGCTGGAGACAAGGGTTTATTCAAGTAGAAGCAAAATTTTTGCTCATGCCAAGGCATGAACCCATCACCTATTAGACACTCTCAGAGCAGTAAACCACTAAGGCAAAATACATCCATATCACAAACATACAAAAATAATTTTAACAGGGGTTTTCGGGATTTGGGGCGTTACAGGACTAAATCAAGATCTCAGAGAATTTTTCACAAAATTTAAAATTTTTTCTTTAATATAGGGGTCCCATGCTTGTGTGAGTATGTCTTGTGGCTCACACGGTCAAGTAACATGCCCATGTCTGTAACACCCTAACCCGTATCCGTCACCAGATTAGGGTTATGAGGCATTACCGAATCAATACACAGCTTAAGAGAGAAACAATCATTACTATTCATGTTTAAGGTAATATAAACTCAATTATACGAATCATATGTACATCTTCTTTATAGCATTCAAATAATTGAATTATAACATAGCTTAATACATGAAAAATTCCATGCGCATACCTTAAGACATTCAAACACATATATAGACTACATGCCAATATATATTTAATGCGCATTTTAGAATATCACTATGAACTATTTAATGAGCACAAAATACAAACCATAGTACACCCCATTCGCATACTAATTATCACACATAAATAACACTCACATAACCAAGTACACATGATCATACCATTTGTAACACCCCTTACCTGAGACCGTCGCCGGAGTCGAGCACGAGGCGTTACTTGACTTAACTTATTAATTAGGGGCATAAAATTTTCTTTTAAAATTAATTTATTTACATCCATTCAATATGTCTCTAAAAAGGGCCCTCGAGACCCTAAAACATTCAATTGAAACGGTTCGGGACCAAATCGAGAACATTAAAATTTTTTCGAATACTTAGACAAATCAAAAAAAATTATTTCATTATTCCTTATAAAACTGCCCACCTGCGTCATAGTCACTAAATAAATCACAACTCGAGTCACAAAACTTAAAATTTAAATTCGTGAATTTTCCCTGAAACTAGACTTATATATCTTCTTACTATTTTTTTCTAGAATTTTTGGTTTAGCCAATTAGTACAGTTTATTAGTTAAAGTTTCCTCTATTGCACTGTTCGACTACTCTGACCTCTCCTCACTACGAATCAGTTTTTTCCCTGTAAAGAATTCAAATAACCATGTCGTTTATTTATCTTGAAAGTAGATTCACTAAGGAATCTAGAAATATAAACTATAACTTCTAATTCTTTTTTGTAAACTTCTAAATGAATTTATAAAGTCAGAATAGGGGATTCAGAAATTGCTCTAACCCTGTCTTACTAAATTTCAGATATCTCTTAATATACACTTCTTTTGCTTACTATGTTTCTTTCATATGAAAACAGACTCAATAAGCTTTAATCTATGTCTCATTAATCACCTAATTTCATTTCTACTATTCTTGGTGATTTTTCAAGATCACATCACTGCTGCTGTTCAATATTGTTTTAATGCTAATTTCATTTTTTCATGATTTCTTTGTATTAACTACCATTTAGGCATATATAACACCGAAACATGTTCTTCATTAGCCATTTCAATAGCTAATCATTATCAAATATTTACATACCAATATTTAGCCATATCATAAGGACATACACACAAAATGGCTAAGTCCCTATACATGCCATAAACTAGAACGTTTGTAGACGAAGATAACCATTTGGTAACTTGATAGTTGATAGTGTGAAGTGATCTCCGCCGACCTCCAACCCGAGCTTGCTTTTAAGTACTCTGAAACATGGGAAAGTGAAAGAAGTAAGCTTATAAAGCTTAGAAAGTTCACATGTAAAATAATAAGCATTAGCAATTAATTTAGCTTACTACTATGCTGTCATAATTTGCTTAAATAATGTTTAGTTCTTACTTTCCCATCTTACTCATCGGTAATCTTGCCAAAGGCTCAGAATACAAAAGGCACCGACACATGTTTCTGTAAGAACTTAATTACAACCCCAGCATCGTTAGTCGGATAAGCTTCAGCTTCAACCCACTTGGACATATAGTCTACTGCTACCAATATATACTTGTGACCAAAACATGGAGGGAAAGCACCAAAAAGTCAATACCCTATACATCGAACAATTCTACCTCAATGATGTTTGTTCGAGGCATCTCATTTTTGTTGGTGATATTTCCAACCCTTTGACATCGGTCACAACTCTTTACGTATATGTATGCATCCTTGAATAGTGTTGGCCAAAAGAATCCGGCTTGCAATACTTTGGCCGCTGTACGAGTACCTCCAAAGTGTCCCCTACTCGAAGCTGAGTGACAATGGTATAAAATCTTTTGTACTTCATCTTCTGCCACACATCTCCTGATCATCTGATCTGCACACCTTTTAAACAAATATGGCTCTTTCCAGAAATAGTACTTCACATTCTGAAAGAACTTCCTCTTTGTTGATACATCTTATTGATTTGCATCAAACCACAAGCTAAATACTTTGCAATATAAGCAAACCAGTGGGTACTATGGACATGACATACCTTCAGTATGTGTTCATTTAAAAACGTTTCCTGAATTGGTATAATAGGAGAATTCCCTTCTTGAGGCTCTAATCTGGACAAGTGATCTGCTACTTGGTTTTTTACTCCCTTTCGATCTTGAAGTTCTAGATCGAACTCTTGAAGCAGAAGCACCCACCAGATTAGTCTTAGCTTAGCATCTTTCTTGGCAAGTAAGTACTTGATTGCTGAGTGGTCTGTATAAACAGTTACTTTGGTACCTACAAGGTAAGATCAAAACTTTTCAAAAGCAAATACAATAGCAAGTAACTCTTTTTCTGTTACCGTATAGTTCAGTTGAGCTCCTATAAGAGTCCGGCTTGCATAGTAGATGGGATGAAACAATTTATTCCTTCTTTGGCCCATGACAGCTCCTATCGCGAAATTGCTTCCGTCACACATTAATTCAAATGGTAGATCCCAGTCTGCTGTCACAATTATGGTGTGACAACCCTAGCATCGTTGGTCAAATAAGCTTCAGCTTCGACCCACTTGGACATATAGTCTACTGCTACCAATATATGCTTGTGACCAAAAGGCGAAGGGAAAGGACCAAGAAAGTCAAAACCCCATACATTGAACAATTCTACCTCAATGATGTTTGTTTGAGGCATCTCATTTCTGTTGGTGATATTTCCAACCCTTTGACATCGGTCACAACTCTTTACGTATGCGTATGCATCCATGAATAGTGTTGGCCAAAAGAATCCGGCTTGCAATACTTTGGCGGCTGTACGAGTACCTCCAAAGTGTCCCCCACTCGGAGCTGAGTGACAATGGTATAAAATCTTTTGTACTTCATCTTCTGCATACATCTCCTGATCATCTGATCTGTACACCTTTTAAACAAATATGGCTCTTTCCAGAAATAGTACTTCACATTGTGAAAGAACTTCCTCATTTGTTGATACATCTTATCGATTGGCATCAAACCACAAGCTAAATAGTTAGCAATATCAGCAAACCAAGGGGTACTATGGTCATGACTTACCTTCAGTATGTGTTCATTTGGAAACGTTTCCTGAATTAGTATAATAGGAGAATTCCCTTCTTGAGGCTCTAATCTAGACAAGTGATCTGCTACTTGGTTTTCTACTCCCTTTCGATCTTGAATTTCTAGATCGAACTCTTGAAGTAGAAGCACCCACCAGATTAGTCTTGGCTTAGCATCTTTCTTGGCAAGTAAGTACTCGATTGCCGAGTGGTCCGTATAAACAATTACTTTGGTACCTACAAGGTAAGATCAAAACTTGTCAAAAGCAAATACAATAGCAAGTAAATCTTTTTCTCTTACCGTATAGTTTAGTTGAGCTCCTGTAAGAGTCCAGCTTGCATAGTAGATGGGATGAAAAACTTTATTCCTTCGTTGGCCCATTACAGCTCCTATCGCGAAATTGCTTCCGTCACACATTAATTCAAATGGTAGATCCCAATCTGCTGTCACAATTATGGTGTGATAACCCTAGCATCGTTGGTTGGATAAGCTTCAGCTTCGACCCACTTGGACATATAGTCTACTGCTACCAATATATACTTATGACCGGGAAAGGACCAAGAAATTCAATACCCCATACATTGAACAATTATACCTCAATGATGTTTGTTTGAGGCATCTCATTTCTCTTGGTGATATTTCCAACCCTTTGGCATCGGTCACAACTCTTTACGTATGCGTATGCATCCATGAATAGTGTTGGCAAAAAGAATCCGGCTTGCAATACTTTGGCCGCTGTACGAGTACCTCCAAAGTGTCCCCTACTCGAAGCTGAGTGGCAATGGTATAAAATCTTTTGTACTTCATCTTCTGCCACACATCTCCTGATCATCTGATCTGCACACCTTTTAAACAAATATGGTTCTTTCCAGAAATAGTACTTCACATTGTGAATGAACTTCCTCTTTGTTGATACGTCTTATTGATTTGCATCAAACCACAAGCTAAATACTTTGCAATATCAGCAAACCAGTGGGTACTATGGACATGACATACCTTCAGTATGTGTTCATTTAAAAACGTTTCCTGAATTGGTATAATAGGAGAATTCCCTTCTTGAGGCTCTAATCTGGACAAGTGATCTGCTACTTGGTTTTTACTCCCTTTCGATCTTGAATTTCTAGATCGAACTCTTGAAGCAGAAGCACCCACTAGATTAGTCTTGGCTTAGCATCTTTCTTGGCAAGTAAGTACTTGATTGCCGAGTGGTCCGTATAAACAGTTACTTTGGTACCTACAAGGTAAGATCAAAACTTTTCAAAAGCAAATAATTCTTTTTCTGGTACCGTATAGTTCAGTTGAGCTTCTATAAGAGTCCGGCTTGCATAGTAGATGGGATGAAACAATTTATTCCTTCATTGGCCCATGACAGCTCCTATCGCGAAATTGCTTCCGTCACACATTAATTCAAATGGTAGATCCCAGTCTGCTGTCACAATTATGGTGTGACAACCCTAGCATCGTTGGTCAAATAAGCTTCAGCTTTGACCCACTTGGACATATAGTCTACTGCTACCAATATATGCTTGTGACCAAAAGACGAAGGGAAAGGACCAAGAAAGTCAAAACCCCATACATTGAACAATTCTACCTCAATGATGTTTGTTTGAGGCATCTCATTTCTGTTGGTGATATTTCCAACCCTTTGACATCGGTCACAACTCTTTACGTATGCGTATGCATCCATGAATAGTGTTGGCCAAAAGAATCTTGCTTGCAATACTTTGGCCGCTGTACGAGTACCTCCAAAGTTTCCCCCACTCGGAGCTGAGTGACAATGGTGTAAAAGCTTTTGTACTTTATCTTCTGCCACACATCTCCTAATCATCTGATCTGCACACCTTTTAAACAAATATGGCTCTTCCCAGAAATAGTACTTCACATTGTGAAAGAACTTCCTCCTTTGTTGATACGTCTTATCGATTTGCATCAAACCACAAGCTAAATAGTTAGCAATATCAGCAAACCAAGGGGTACTATAGACATGACTTACCTTCAGTTTGTGTTCATTTGGAAACGTTTCCTGAATTGGTATAATAGGAGAATTCCCTTCTTAAGGCTCTAATCTGGACAAGTGATCTGCTATTTGGTTTTCTACTCCCTTTCGATCTTGAATTTCTAGATCGAACTCTTGAAGCAGAAGCACCCACCAGATTAGTCTTGGCTTAGCATCTTTCTTGGCACGTAAGTACTTGATTGCCGAGTGGTCCGTATAAACAATTACTTTGGTACCTACAAGGTAATATCGAAACTTGTCAAAAGCAAATACAATATCAAGTAACTCTTTTTCTGTTACCATATAGTTTAGCTGAGCTCCTGTAAGAGTCCGGTTTGCATAGTAGATGGGATGAAAAACTTTATTCCTTCGTTGGCCCATGATAGCTCCTATCGCGAAATTGCTTGCGTCACACATTAATTCAAATGGTAGATCCCAGTCTGGTGTGACAATTATCAGTGTCATAACTAATCGACTCTTCAAATCCTTGAAAGCCTTTAAGCATTCATCATTGAACTTGAACGTCGTGTCCGTCTCCAATTATTTGCATAAAGGTTTAGGAATTTTGGAAAAGTCCTTGATAAATCTTCGATAAAACCCAGTGTGACCCAAGAAGCTCCTAAAACCCTTTACAAATGTTGGAGGTGGGAGTTTCTCGATAACATCTACCTTTGCTTTATCTACCTCGATTCCATGTCTCGTTATCCGATGCCCTAGAACAATCCCTTCTCGTACAATGAATGGCACTTTTCCCAATTAAGTACTAGGTTCGTTTCTTCGTATCGTCTTAGTACCTTAGCTAGATTGGTTAAGCAATCATCGTAAGTATCTCTGAACACTGAAAAATCTTCCATAAAAACTTCCAATTTCTTTTCAACCATGTCAGTAAAAATAGACATCATACATATTTGAAATGTAGCAGGTGCATTACATAAACCAAATGGCATAATCTAAATGCTAATGTACCATACGAGCAGGTGAACGTTGTCTTGTGCTGATTTTCTGGTGCTACTATAATCTGATTATATCCCGAGTATCCATCGAGAAAACAATAATAGTCTCTCCCAGTGAGTCTATCCAGCACTGGTCCAAGAACGGCAAAAGAAAATGACCTTTCCCAGTCACCTTGTTCAGCTTCTGGTAATCGATGCAAATCTTCCATCCCGTAATTGTTCTAGTTGGTATCAAGTCATTATTCTCGTTCTCTACGACTATGATACCTCTTTTCTTTGGCACGCACTGGACTGGACTTACCCACGAACTATCTGAGATGGGATAAATCATACCTGCATCTAACCACTTGATAATCTCCTTTTTCACCACGTCTTTCATGATGGGGTTCAGTCTTCGTTGTCCATCAATCGTCCCTTTTTCATCATTTTCTAGGATAATTTTGTTCATGCATACAAATGGACTAATACCGCAGATATCGGCTACAGTCCATCTGGTAGCCTTCTTGAATTGTTTCAACACCAAGATGAGTTTCTCTTCTTGCTCAGTAGTTAATTCTGTTGAAACAATCACAGGCAAAGTAGAAGCGTTACCTAAATAAACATATTTCAAATGTGAGGGTAGTACCTTCAGTTCTAACTTAGGTGGCTCCTCGATTGAAGCTTTTGGTTGGGCATACTCCCTTTTCTCTAACTCCAAAGATTCAAAGCGGGATTGTGGATTAAACCCCCTTTGATTAGCTTCTAACAAAGCTACATATTCATCCTCCTCTTCATCATTTGGAGGATCTGATGTCAGAATTTGTTCCAATGGATCTTCAACATAGTTGAGCTCCTTTTCCACTATTAAATCCTCTAAATTGGATACTGTAGAACAATCATCAATTATATCAGGAAATCGCATAGACTTAAAAACATTAAATGTTACCTGGTCATCCTGAACTCGCATCGTAAGCTCGCCCTTTTGCACATCTATAAGGGTCCTTCCGGTTGCTAAGAATGGTCTTCCTAGGATAATCAGCACTTCTTTGTCTGCTTCAAAGTCTAGGATAACAAAATCAGCAGAAAAGATAAATTTATCTACACTTACCAATACGTCCTCGATTTTTCCATCTGGATATGCTAACGATCTATCTACTAGTTGAAGTGTAAACGTAGTAGGTCTAACTTCACCTATCCCCAACTTTCTAAATATTGACATAGGCATCAAGTTAATACTCGCACCTAAGTCACATAATGCCTTACCACAAGATGTTGCTCCAATGTTGCAAGGTATGGTAAAACATCCAAGATCTTTCAGCTTTGGGGGTAGTTTGTCTTTAAGATATGCGCTGCATTCCTTCGTCAAAGCTACCGTCTCAAATTCTTCAAGTCTTCATTTTTTGGACAGGATATCCTTCATAAACTTGATGTAATTCAGCATTTGTTCAAGTGCTTCAACCAACGGGATGTTGATATGAAGTTGCTTGAGTACGTCTAGGAATTTCTTGAATTGGATTTCCTGTTTCTATTTCTAAAGTCTTTGAGGGTAGGCTAGTGGAGGTTTCTTTACTAGAACTGGTTGATTCATTCTCTGCGGCAATTCTGCATCTAGCGGAGTCGTTAGTTGATCAGAATTAGCTGGTTCTGGAATTACCTTGTCAGGTTTTACAGATTTTGGTTCTTTTGTAATTGGAATTTCAACACTCAGTTGAACTTCCTCTGAGTCTTGAGCACCAACTAGCTCCTTTTTAGCTTCGATAGTGTTGGGCTCTACTGTCTTTCGGCTCCTCAATGTCAATGCTTTACAATGTTCTTTCCCCAGATTTCTTGGATTCTCATTATCATTAGGTAAAGCACCTTGTGGTTAGTTCCTGAGTTCAATAGCAAGTTGGCCCATTTGGTTTTCTAGATTATTCAATGTAGCTGCTTGGCTTTGAATTAAGGCATCATTCTTCACCATGTATGCCTTCAATAAACTCTCTAAGCTATTGGATGATTCAGCCTGAGCTGGTTTCTAAACTTCTTGGGAAAAACTAGGCGACTGAGTTGGTCTAGGTTGGGCGTAGTTGTTACTGGTTCCAGCCCTTTGGTTACTCTAGGAAAATTCGGGTGGTTTCGCCACGATGGGTTGTATAAGTTGGATTGCAGTCCTCGCCTTCCTCGATTTTAGTTCTGGTTACCCATGTAATATACGGATTCGGGGTTTGATGGACATTCTTCAAACAAATGTCCTTCCCCACAATAAACACAGGCTATACCCTCAAATTGGTAAGGTGGTTGGGCTGCAAAACTATTAGACCCATTAGTAGTAAGATTCTTAAGCATTGAGGAAATTAAAGATACCTGAGATGCGAGTGAAGTAAGAGCGTCCACTTCATGTATTCCAGCGACTCGTCTTCCTAACGTGGCTCGATTGGTCGGCCATTGATAATTGTTACTGGCAATCCTCTCGATGATTTTGTAAGCTTCATTATAAGACTTAGAAAGGAGAGCACCATTAGCAGAAGCGTCCACTACTATCCTCGTGTAAGCATTGAGACCATTATAAAATGTCTCAAGTTGAATGTAGTGTGGGATTCCGTGATGAGGGCATTTCCTTAGTAGTTCTTTGTATCGTTCCCATGCCTCATACAAGGATTCATCATCCATTTGTTGGAAGGCAGTGATCTCGTTCCTCAATTTAGCATTCTTGCTTGGCGGGAAATACTTCATGAGGAATCTTTCGGCTAACTCTTGCTGTAACGCCCTGATTTTCGAGATTTTCTGGGTTTCTGTAATTTTTGGTAAATTTTGAAATTTTGGTGTTCTGAATATTGGAATTGTGTTTAAGTGTGTTAGTGGGCCTTTAGAAGGCCCAAGCCTAAGTTAAACACGGTAAAATATCAAGGTTGGATTTTAAGTGAATAGGAGACTTGGTTAAGTGGGCTTTTAAGAAGAACTTCGTAAATTATGATGCAAATAAGGCCTTGGTAAAGTGGCAAGGTGGCGCCACTAAGTTCCTAAAAAAATGGCGTCTGGGAAGGAATTAAAGGTCCAGGGTTCAAGTTGCGAGGTGGGCATATGGTTACTTTTAATTTTATGTGATCACTTAAGTGAATTTCGGCAAGGGCCTTAGGGAGGTTGGGCCGATTGTTTTAGTTGAAATTAGGGTTAGGTCCTTTTCTTTTTCTGTCTTGGAGAATTAGGGTTAGCCACCTGAAAGCTTTCACTGCCATTCATCCTTTCTGAGTTCTCACAAAAGCCAAAAACGCAAATTCCTTCTCCTTGGTGCCGATTTCTTCTTCCTATCTTTTCCTCCATTTTCTTTCTTCCTTTTTGATTTTTCTTCTGGCCGAAACCTTTTGATCACCTTACTCACCTCCTCTGTCAATCCCATCCTCCACAAAATGTCCATAGCCGATTGCCATAAAAGCCGAAATCTCGAAAACTCACTTCTTATGGCAATTTCTCCAAGCCAAAATCCTTCAGTTATTTTTGTTCTTTTTGATCAACTTTCATCTTCTCTAAACCCTTAGTATCTGTTGGCTACATTACTTCAAAGTTATAGCTTCAAATCGTCATCTTTTTTATCACTTAAAAAGCCGAAATACCATAGATTTAGGGACTCATAGTCGAAACTTTAGATCTCCTGGATTCGAGTTCTAACTATCGTTTAGAGGATAGATCTACATCAGATCTGCGTAGAAATCAAAGAGGAATAAGTGGTAAGTGCTCATCACCTCATATCTAGTCTTATATTACAATTTAGAAAAGCCAAAGTCCCTAAAATCTAGGGAGGCTGTCGATTTGGGCATAGGGCTTTAAGGGTCTTTAATCGACAATTTATTTTGGTGATTAGTGTCTTCATGAGGTTTGATCGAAGTCTTGGATCTTTGGAACAACTAGACTTAGATCTAGTAATCGGTTCTCGGCATAAAGGTAAGATTCTAAAGGCTCTAGGGGCATGGTTCAAATATGGGTTGCTGAATATTAGGATTGGTTGTTGTGGGGTTGCAATCTAAGAATTGTGGTAATTAATTGTAGGACATCGTAAAGGATCTCAGTAGAAGTTGTCGCGAAACAAGTGCATATCGAACAACCTCTCAAAGTTCAATTCGACAAAAGCCGAAATGCCAAAATTCTGGCATTTCGTGGGCTTGTGAGTGCGCGAGTGCTCACAAGACGTTTAGGAATCATTAGATCTGAAATCGCAAAGTGGTAAGTTAGTCATGTGTGAAATTTCGTGCACTTCGGTAATTGGGCCTCGATAGGCTAAAATTGGGCCCAATGGGCTTACGGGCCCATACAGGTTAATAAAAATATATATATTTTTAAAAAATAGGCATAAGTATGTTCTGTTAGACTCTAGAATCGAAACTGCTTAAACTGGTAAACTGGTCATAAAACTTGAGTTAAATGGGCTTAAATTGCTAATGGACACTGTAGCGCCTATTAGGGGTTTTAGGGCCTAATGGCTAAAATTGTGAAATTGAGATAATAAATTACTGCGATGACAAATGGGCTAGTAAGGACCGTAACATTCATGAGAACCCGAAAAACTGATAAAAGTACTGAAATACCTTTATATGTGGAAAGTTTACGGTTTTACCCCTAGGAGCAAAATTACTGTTATACCCTTAGGGTTAAGGTTGACCTGAATGCATATTTGACTGTTACTATTTACTGCATGCCATGTTATTATTATCTGATGCATGGGACTGGGTTATTGATAGAGGAAGTACTGAAAGTGGCTTGACCACGTACTAGAGGCTTTGCCTCAACTTACTGATATCTGAGCAGCTATGTTGCAATTGTGGAGTGTAGGGCTGGGTGGGTTGAGCTATTCCCCACATGGAGTGGAGGGCTGGCACGGATGGAGTGTAGCAGTTAGTTATAGGTTGGGTTGGGTTTTCATACACGACTATGTATGTTCTGTTCTAGAATGGGCCTATGGGCCATACTGTTATCTGAAAAGAGGCTAAGGCCCAGTTTACTGTATTCGGAAAAGGGCTTCGGCCCAATACCCACTGTTATCTGAATAGGGCTTAGGCCCAGTGGGTTTGACCTGAGTTGGGCTTTGGATGGGTTTTCCATATAGCTGAGTTTTCCAAACTCACCCCCTTTCTCTTCCATCCTTGCAGGTGAGCCCTAGTTGGTGGGCTTGGAGCTGAGCGGGATTCAGAGTGGTCACGAAGATTAAATTTCTGGTTTTAAATAAGTTTCAAGTAGTTTCCTTTTAAATTTCGCATTTATTTTTGATTATTTCTATTTTGGTTAAAGTTGTAATAAGGCCGCTCTATTATTTTTATTTTGGGTTTTTAAATTACTTAAATCGTTTTCGACTTGAGATTCACATCACTTAAATTGATTCCTTCAAATTGGTTAACTTTAGGTTTATAAAAAATTACTTGTTTTAACCCGAAACATCTTCAAAACGAAACTTTTCAAAGTACAACAAAAGTCACGTTTTTCTAAATCTTTAACAATTGATAATGGATAGGACTCACACTAGTGAATCGGAACATTTCTCTTAAAACTTCATTAATGGTTTTTGCAAAGCTCACCCAAACTTTAGTAAACTAGGTAACTTGGTTAGTGGTAGGTAATGTGACATATCGGATTCGGCCATAACGTCTAGGTCAGGTTTGTTGTGTTACATTTAGTGGTATCAGAGCCCAGTTGCAACAACTCGACTGTGGATCGGGTCTAAAAAGATTTTCAAAACTTTAAGCTCAAAGAGAGTATTTTTGGAAAAATTTGACTTTTGAAAACAAATTTTTTGGTTAAAGGAGATAATTTTCAAATTTGGTTTCTTTAAATCAAATGTTTGAGAAATGGATTTTAAAATGGTCTAAATCTTCTGAGTTTGTCTGAAATCTAATAAGGTGGCACACTGAATCCCCGGCACCAAGTCTGTAAGTATCTTTCTGCTCTATATATATTGTACTGTACTTAAAATAATACTGTAGATAGTACCGAGCCTTAGATATAGTACTATAGATAAGGTAGTATTAAGGCTACAAAACTGAGACAGTAGCTAAACTGCGATTGTGCGAGAACAACTCTAAAACTTTTTCTGTTCATAAGATATTCTGTAATAAACAATTGAAACAGTAAACTAATGTCATAAAATTCGTAATCAGATAAATCGATATGAGTACGAGAGTTACTCGAGGAAGAGGTTGTGGTCGAGGCCGAGGTAGTACTCAAGCTGGATCTTCGTCTACTAAACACATGCCAGCTGGTGAGGCACGACCACCATCGGTGGATGATAATGGACCGTATGATCAGGCTGCAGGGGACGACGCTCTGTCTCAGGCCATGTTGAGAGTTTTGGAAAGGGTGGCCGGGGCTAATGTTAGGCCCATGAATAGGGGGTCCATTTCTGAGCGACTCCGGGCCAACGGAGCGGAGGTTTTTAAGGGTGTTTCTAGAGTAGCCCCAAATATGGCTGAGTACCGGCTGGAAGCCATGGAGCAAATTAGGGATGACCTAGACTGCTCAGTGGAGCAGAAGTTAAAAGGAGCGGTGTCGTTGCTACGGGACGAGGCGTATCAGTAGTGGATCATTGTGAGAGAGGGTACCCCAGCTGAGAGGGTAACATGGGAGTTTTTCAAGTAGTCCTTCAAGGCAAAATATGTCGAGGCTAGCTATGTGATGCATGAAGAAAGGAATTCCTGAACCTGACCCAGGGTAGTAAGACCGTTGCTGAATGTGAGGCAGAGTTTCTGCGATTGAGCCGGTACGCTAGTGGCATTGTCTCCACTGAATATGAGGGTAGTGTTCGTTTTGAGGATGGCCTCAAGGATGAGTTAAGGGTGCTGATAGCTCTGCAGAGAGAGCACGATTTTATTGCACTGGTAGAGAAGGCTAAGATAGCCGAAGAGGTGAAGTAAGCTGAACGAAAGAACCGCGATAGGGATCGAAACCGATTCAGGAAGGATGCTGGACCAGCTGGTGCTGCAAACTGAAATATTAAGAGAGCTAGGATAGAGGAACCAGTTCGAGTAGTTCTAGTGAACACAGTTAGACCACAAGCTTGTGGAGATTGTGGTAGAGTGCAGTTGGGGGAATGCTGGAAACGTACTAGGGCTTGTCTTCATTGTGGGTCAAAGGAACATAGGATCAGGTATTATCCTAGGAGGCCAGCCCAGACTCAAGTGGCTGAACAAGGGGCTGTGCAACCTGTGCAACCAGTGTGAGGTGGACCGCTGCCGCCGAGAGGTCGTGGACAAGGTCGCAATGGCAATAGCCGTGGACGTGAGGCACCTGGCAGGGGTGCTGTTAATGCTGAGGCTCTGCTCATCGCCGCGAGGAGGGTGATGCACCTGATGTCATAACTGGTACGTTTTTGATCTCTGGCGTACCTTATACTACTCTGATAGATGTGGGGTCAACTCATTCGTATGTTGCATGTGACATTTCTGGGGCATTGGGTGTACACTTCGAGGAGACAGTGTGTGGAGTAACTGTGATAAGTCCTTTAGGTCACTCGGTTAAGGTAGAGAAACTCTTTAGGGAGGTGCCATTAGAGACTCAATGTAGGATTTTCTGTGGAGACTTGATGAAGTTACCGTTCATAGAATTCGATTTGATCCTAGGGATAGACTGGTTGACCAAGCATAGGGCAAATTTGGATTGTGCAACTAAGAGGATGGTGTTAAGGACTATCGAGGATGAAGAGGTAATGATTATTGGAAAATGAAGAGATTACTTGTCTAATGTAGTATCAGCCTTGGGGACTAAGAAACTGATGCATAAGGGATGCAAGGCATATTTGGCTTTTGTAAGCCAAGCTGAAACTGAGGATCTGACTGTGGAGACAGTCAGAACTGTTAGAGAATTTCGAGATGTTTTCCCAGAAGAGCTTCTTGGATTACCTCCGAATCGAGAAGTCAAGTTTGTAATCGATTTGTTGCCTGGAATAGGTCTAGTGTCCATCGCACCTTATAGGATGGCACCGAAGGAGTTAGTGGAACTGAAAGCTCTAATCCAAGAGTTGTTGGATAGAGGCTTCATTAGACCGAGTGTATCTCCATGGGGAGCACCGGTCCTATTTGTGAAGAAAAAGGACGGGATGATGTGTATGTGCATCGATTATCGCCAGTTGAACAAACTGACGATAAAGAACAAATACCCACGTCCTAGAATCGACGATCTCTTTGACCAACTTAGAGGTGCTTCAGTATTTTCCAGGATTGACCTTCGATCTAGATACCATCAACTAAAGGTAAAGGAAGTGGATATTGATAAGACAACATTCAGAACTAGATATGGTCATTACGAGTTTCTAGTTATGCTGGGTTGACGAACGCACCTACAGCTTTCATGAATCTGATAAGTCGAGTATTCCAACCTTACTTGGACCGATTTGTGGTTGTTTTTATCGATGATATTTTGGTATATTCAGAAACTGAGGAGAAGCATGATGAGCATCTACGTATTGTGATGCAAGTGCTGAGAGAGAAGTAACTTTATGCGAAGTTTAGTAAGTGTGAATTTTGGTTGCGAGAAGTGACTTTTCTAGGTCATATGGTTTCTGCCGAAGGAATTAGAGTGGATCCTTGGAAAATTGAGGCAGTTTTGGAATGGAAACCACTAAAGTCAGTATCGAAAATTCAGAGTTTTTTGGGTCTGGCAGGCTATTACAGAAGGTTTGTAGAGGGATTTTCTCTAATTGCTACACCATTGACGAAACTGTTAAAGAAAGGAGTAGCATTTGTCTGGATTGAAAAATAGTAAAAAGCTTTTAACCAGTTGAAAAAGGTATTGACTGAGGCACCAGTGTTGATTCAACCAGAGTTTGGGAAGGACTTCACTGTGTACAGCGATGCCCCGCATGTGGGGTTAGGATGCATACTGATGCAAGAGGGTAAGGTGGTCGCTTATGCTTCGTGACAGTTTAAGCCTCATGAAGCGAACTACCCTACGCACCATTTAGAGCTAGCAGTAGTGATCTTCACATTGAAAATCTAGAGACATTACTTATATGGAGAAAAGTATATTATATACACAGACCATAAGAGCCTAAAGTATCTGTTGACTCAGAAGGAGTTAAACCTTAGGCAACGAAGATGGATAGAGTTGCTTAAGGATTACGATTGTTTGATTGAGTACCACCCAGATAAGGCTAATGTAGTGGCTAATGCTTTGAGTCGAAGGGTTGTTACTGCTTTGAGAGCCTTGTTTGCACGTTTGAGTCTGTTCGACGATGGAAGTCTGTTGGCAGAATTACAAGTGAGGCCTACTTGGACTGAACAGATTAAAGAAAAACAGTTGAAGGATGATTCGTTAGTTCTTCAATTTCGACAAGTTAAGAATGGTGAGAATGAGGATTTTAGACTGAATACTGACGGAGTTTTGTGCTTTCGTGGAAGAGTTTGTATTCCGAAGGACCTGAATTGAGGCGGACAATTCTAAAAGAGGCTCATGGTGGACCTTGTGCTATGCATCCTGGAGGAAAAAAGTTATATCGAGACTTGCGAGAAGTGTACTGGTGGCCTGGACTAAAACGAGAGGTGATTGAATTGGTTGGGAAATGTCTGACGTGCCAGCAAGTTAAGGTCGAGCACCAATTGCCTTCTGGATTACTGCAACCGGTGGAAATTCCATTATGAAAGTAGGATAGAGTAACTATGAACTTCGTGAGTGGGCTACCTTTGACACCCACCAAGAAAGATTCTCTGTGGGTAGTTGTGGATAGGTTAACGAAATCTTCCCATTTCATACCTATTCGTACTGATTACTCACTGCAAAAGTTAGCCAAGTTGTATGTGGCAGAGATAGTGGGACTGCCTGGGGTGCCAGTGTCGATTATTTCTGATCGAGACCCTAGGTTTACATCTCGGTTCTGGCAGAAGTTGCAGGAGACGTTGGGTACACGATTGGATTTCAGTACTGCTTTTCACCCTCAGATAGATGGACAGTCGGAAAGGGTTATTCAAGTTTTGGAGGATATGTTAAGAGGTTGTATCATCGATTTTCGTGGTAGTTGGGAGGACTACTTGCCATTGGCGGAGTTTGTGTACAAAAATAGCTACCAATCAAGTATTCAGATGGATCCATATGAGGCACTTTATGAGCGAAGATGTCTTACGCCTACGTGTTAGATAGAGTTGGGTGAACGACAAGTGCTTGGACCGGAATTAGTGGTAGATACTGAAAGTAAGGTTAAGTTGATAAGAGATCGATTAAAGGAGGCATCTGATAGACAGAAGTCGTATGCAGATCTAAAGCGTAAAGAGATTGAGTTCGCCGTTGGGGATATGGTTTTCTTGAAGGTTTCACCTTGAAAGAAGATCTTGAGGTTCGGCAAGAAAGGTAAACTGAGTCCGCGATTTATAGGGCCTTATCGGGTTCTTAAACGGGTAGGGCCAGTAGCATATCAGTTAGAGTTACCACCGGAGTTGGAAAGAATCCATGACGTCTTTCACGTGTCCATGTTGAGACGATATCGATCAGATCCTTCACATGTTGTGCCAGTGGAGGAGATTGAAGTAAAGATTGATTTGACCTTTGAGGAGGAACCCATGCAAATTCTAGATCGAGATGTTAAATTTTTAAGAAGGAAGTTGGTTCCGTTATTGAAACTACTATGGCATAATCATGGAAGGGAAGAGTCTACTTGGGAGTCAGAAGAGACTATGCATCAACAATACCCTCAATCATTTGGATCAGGTAAATTTCGAGGCTGAAATTTCTTTAAGGGGGTAGAGTTGTAACGCCCTGGTTTTTGGAATTTTCTGGGTTTCTGTGATTTTTGGTAAATTTAGAAATTTTTGTGTTCTGAATATTGGAATTGTGTTTAAGTGAGTTAGTCGGCCTTTAGAAGGCCCAAGCCTAAGTTAAACATGGTAAAATATCAAGGTTGAATTTTAAGTGAATAGGAGACTTGGTTAAGTGGGCGTTTAAGAAGAACTTCGTAAATTATGATGCAAATAAGGCCTTGGTAAAGTGGCAAGGTGGTGCCACTAAGTTCCTAAAAAAATGGCGTCTGGGAAGGAATTAAAGGGCCAGGGTTCAAGTTGCAAGGTAGGCATATGGTTACTTTTTAATTTTAGGCATGTGCCGGGCATGTGATCACTTAAGTGAATTTAGGCAAGGGCCTTAGGAAGGTTGGGCCGATTGTTTTAGTTGATATTAGGGTTTGGTCCTTTTCTTTTTCTGTCTTGGAGAATTAGGGTTAGCCACCTGAAAGCTTTCACTGCCATTCATCCTTTCTGAGTTCTCACAAAAGCCGAAAATTCAAATTCCTTCTCCTTGGTGCCAATTTTTTCTTCCTCTCTTTTCCTCCATTTTCTTTCTTTCTTTTTGCTTTTTCTTCTAGCCGAAACCTTCTGATCACCTTACTCACCTCCTCTGTCAATCCCATCCTTCACAAAACCTCCATAGCTGATTGCCATAAAAGCCGAAATCCCGAAAACTCACTTCTTGTGCCGATTTCTCCAAGCCAAAATCCTTCAGTTATTTTTGTTCTTTTTGATCAACTTTCATCTTCTCTAAACTCTTAGTATCTGTAGGCAACATTACTTCAAAGTTATAGCCTCAAATCGTCATCTTCTTCATCACTTAAAAAGTCGAAATACCATAGATTTAGGGACTCATAGCCGAAACTTCAGATCTTCTGGATTCAAGTTCTACTATCGTTTAGAGGATAGATCTGGATCAGATCTGCATAGAAATCAAAGAGGAATAAGTGGTAAGTGCTCATCACCTTAGATCTAGTCTTATTTTACAATTTAGAAAATCCGAAGTCCCTAAAATCTAGGAAGTTGTCGATTTGGGCATAGGGCTTTAAGGTCTTTAACCGATGATTTCTTTTGGTGATTAGTGTCTTCAAGAGGTTTGATCGAAGGCTTAAATCTTTGGAACAACTAGATTTAGATCTAGTCATTGGTTTTCGGAAAAAAGGTAAGATTCTAAAGGCTCTAGAGGCATGGTTCGAATATGGGTTGCTGAATATTGGGATTGGTTGTTGTGGGTTGCAATCTAAGAAATGTGGTAATCAATTGTAGGACATCCAAAGGGATCTCAGTAGCTGTCGTCGCGAAACAGGTGTGTATAGAACACCCTCTCATAGTTCAATTCGGCAAAAGTCGAAATGCCAAAATTTCGGCATTTCATGTGTTTGTGAGTGTGCGAGTGCTCACAAGACGTTTAGAAATCATTAGATCTGAAATCGCAAAGTGGTAAGTTAGTCATGTATGAAATTTCGTGGACTTCGGTAATTGGGCCTCGATAGGCTAAATCTGGGCCCAATGGGCTTACGGGCCCAAACAGGTTAATAAAAAAATAATATATATAATATAAAAAATAGGCAATAAGTATGTTTTGTTAGACTGTAGAATCGAAACTGTTTAAACCGGTAAACTAGTCATAAAACTTGAGTTAAATGGCCTTAAATTGCTAATGGACACTGTAGGGCCCATTAGGGGTTTTAGGGCCCAATGGCTAAAATTGTGAAATTGAGATAAATAAATTACTGCGATGACAAATGGGATAGTAAGGACCGTAACATTCATGAGAACCTGAAAAACTGATAAAAGTACTGAAATACCTTTATAGGTGGAAAGTTTACGGTTTTACCCCTAGGAGCAAAATTACTAATATACCCCTAGGGTTAAGGTTGACCTGAATGCATGTTTGACTGTTACTATTTACTGCATGCGATGTTATTATTATCTGATGCATGGGACTGGGTTATTGATGGAGGAAGTACTGAAAGTGGCTTGACCACGTACTGGAGGCTTTGCCTCAACTTACTGTTATTTGAGCAGCTATGCTGCGACTGTGGAGTGTAGGGCTGGGTGGGTTGAGCTATTCCCCACATGGAGTGGAGGGCTGGTACGGGTGGAGTGTAGCGGTTGGTTATAGGTTGGGTTGGGTTTGCATACACGAATATGTCTGTTCTATTCTGGAATGGGCCTATGGGCCATACTGTTATCTAAAAAGAGGCTAAGGCCTAGTTTACTGTATTCTGAAAAGGGCTTCGGTCCAGTACCCGCTGTTATCTGAATAGGGCTTAGGCCCAATGGGCTTGAGCTGACTTGGGCTTTGGATGGGTTTTCCATATACACTGAGTTTTCCAAACTCACCCCCTTCCCCTTCCATACTTACAGGTGAGCCCTAGTTGGTGGGCTTGGAGCTGGGCGGGATTCAGAGTGGCCACGAAGATTAATTTTCTGGTTTTGAATAAGTTTCAAGTAGCTTCCTTTTAAATTTCGCATTTATTTTTGATTATTTCTATTTGGGTTAAAGTTGTAATAAGGCCGCTCTATTATTTTTATTTTTTGTTTTTAAATTACTTAAATCGTTTTCGACTTGAGATTCACATCACTTAAATTGATTCCTTGAAATTGGTTAACTCTAGGTTTATCAAAAATTACTTGTTTCAACCTGACATGACAACCAAACGTCTTCGAAACGAGACTTTTCAAAGTGCAACAAAAGTCACATTTTTCTAAGCCCTTAACAATCGATAATGGATAGGACTCACACTAGTGAATCAAAACATTTCTCTTAAAACTTCATTAATGGTTTTTGCAAAGCTCACCCAAACTTTAGTAAACTAGGTAACTTGGTTAGTGGTAGGTACTGTGACACACTGGATTCGGCCGTAACGTCTAGGCCGGGTTTGTGGTGTTACACTTGCCATCTAGAAATTGAGTTTGGTGGCGATGAATTCAACCAGGCTCGAGCTCTGTCCCTTAGTGAGTACGGGAATAGCTTCAATCATAATGCATCTTTAGAAACTCCAACTAATTTGAAAGAGTCACTCACCTACATAAATAGTCATAAATGAAGATGAGGATCTTCTGTAGGCATTCCACTGAATTGGCCCACTGTCTGAAGCATCTGGAACATGACTGGCTTCAGCTAGAATTGTTGTGCCTCGATTTCGGGTCTCCTAATGCCTGGATTAAGATCATTAAATACTGGCACATCATATTGTCTCAAGGCTCTATCCCTATCGTCAGCAATAAGGATAGGATTTTGAGCAAGGTTTGCTCAATTTCCTTGATTCATATTCTCAAAATTCATTCCTTTAGTCCTTCTCTGGTTCGCTTGTCTTCTTCGCTGTCGAAAGGTTCGTTCTATCTCAAGGTCTGCAGGGAGTAAGTTAATAATCTGGTCAATACTCATAAACACCTGAAATTATCAAAGAAAAAATAATTAAGTTAAAAATTAAACAGAAAAAAAAGTAGAAAGCATGTCATCTACCCTTAGAGTTAGAGCATAAGGCTTACTGGGCTCTTTGACAACTCAACTTGGATCCTAAGCTTGCTAAAGAGAAATGGATGCTCCAAATCAATGAGCTAGAGGAATTTCGGCTATTCTCCTACAAAAATGCCAAATTACTCAAGCAGAGACTTAAGAAATGGCATGAGAAGCACATTCGAGTTCGAGAATTTGAAGTAGGTCAGAGAGTTTTTTTATTTAACTCCAGACTAAAATTCTTTCCAGGTAAGTTAAAATCACATTGGTCCGGTCCATTTACGATCCATTGCGTCTATCCATACGAAGTTATCAAGCTCCAAGATAAGGGAGGTAATTTTCAAGTTAA
Organism: Gossypium hirsutum; assembly: GCF_007990345.1. NCBI lineage: Eukaryota > Viridiplantae > Streptophyta > Magnoliopsida > Malvales > Malvaceae > Gossypium > Gossypium hirsutum. Next base: position 42,293,871 of record NC_053433.1, read on the forward strand.
TGCTCAGCGCCTGAAACACTATTGAGGAGATAAGATTGAACAAAATGAAATTTCGTTCATTTTATCGAATGTTTAAAATTTTGTTATTCTCCATTTTAATAAAAGATTTAGAGCATATTTTCGGGATTAATATGCTTAAATAAATTCTGTCTAGGAGATTGAAACTTAAGTGGGACCGCTTGTGACCCCTCCAATCTTTCCTAGGAATTGATTTTAAAATAATTTTCCTAAAAATTATTCTCTAAATAGAGATTTTAATTTTTGATTCTTCAAATAAAAAGGTCAATTTTGACCCGAGTTTTAAATTGTGACTTAATTTCAAATTTTCATTAAGTCTAGGGACTTAATTGAAGTATTTTTAAAATTTGGATGCTCTTTTCGTAAATAATAAAAACTAGATGCCTCTTTTTGTAAATATTTCCAAAAGGCTTCTAGAATAAATGTTTTTTTTAGTTTAAAAAAATGATAATTATTACTATACAGTTATACCCGTTATAATATATATTAATTATTATCAATTTTAGGATTTTATTCGATAAGTTTTTAATAAAGATAATAAGATGATAATCTTTAATATATAATTATATCTATTAGAATTTATATATTAATCTTTATCAACTTAGCATAGAATTAGGATTAATTTTATTTTATCTTTGTTTTAAATTAAATAGCAATTAATAATTTAATATGCGCATATCTAATTATTAATTGTTGTTATCTTTATATAGGATTAGAACTTACAATTTTTATTAATTAAATTGTTTTAAGAATTCTACTCTAATTCCTATTTTGCCCCCTATAAATACCACCCATCTTCTCATTCATCTAACACTTAAAACCCGAAGCACCAAAATACCAAAGTGTCGAAACCCCAAGCAACAGCAACACCAAGCAGTCAGCTCCATCGCACGCACATCCCGCGCACCCAACGCGCACGTTGCCTCGAGTGGCCCCAGCCTCAGCTCGCGCCAGGCCTTCACCCCGTGTGTGGTACCGGCCCTCCGTACCATCCTACGCGCTCCCAGGTCCTACCTGTTGTCGAACGCCCGTGTGCTGATTACTTCCAGCCCTACTGCGCATCACTGCTCCCAAACGCACCACGCCCGCACACCCTAGCTGCTTGTGCGGCATTCCTCTTCCATCCACCCTAAGCCACAAACCCTCTAACTCTTCTTTTTAATTCTCATCTTTTTCCTCATTATTATTATTAATTTCTAGAGTTCTTATATTTTTACAAAAAAAGTGGTAAGACCTAGTCTCTCTTAATTTTTAATTTATTTATTTTTAAATTAATTGAATTATTAATAACTTTTATTAAATTTTATTGAGAAACTAATTTTTCCATCTTATGATCAGGTTAAACATGCCTCGTAAGAGAACTCGTGCTTTGGCTCAAATTGATGAAACACAAAACAAATTCCACTGTGAAGACGCCAAAGTGAGATACAAAAGTATCTTCAAAAATCAACAGATGCATCCAGAAAAAGGCTTCATTTTAAAGGAGAGAAACTACTAAGACTTTATGGCATGTATTCATCAAGTTGCTGAAACCCTCAACTGGGAGTTGTTTTGTTAAAAGAGACCTAGTGTGGATGAGGAACTAGTTCGTGAGTTCTATGCAAATTTAACTTCAAGCGAGATGATAGAAGTTCCAGTTCACGGAATCAAGGTACCGATAAATTCAAATGCTATTAATGAGTTCTTTGAATTACCATATTTAGAAAATGATGAATATTCCACATTGATGAACAATATCAAACCTAAAAATTTGCAAGAAATTCTCGAGGAACTGATAGTTCCAGGTTCTATATGGACAGTGTCAAAACAAGGAATCCACACTTGTCGAAGAGAATATTTGACTCGACTCGTGAAGGTATGGTTTTACTTCATCTGATTCAGCCTTATGCCTAGCTCACATGAGACTATAATCTCATTAGAGCGAATGGTCTTATTGTACTCAATCCTAACTGGTAAGACCATTGATGTGGGGAAGATCATCTTGAGGGGGATACGGAATTGTGCCATTAAATGCTCTGGCCCTACTCATTTACCCTTTACAATAACAATTCTATGCTTGAAAGCTGAAATTCTCGCACTTGTAAGGAAGACATGGTATAGCAAACTTCGATGTTTAGAGCTCAACCACCTAGCGCAGACCTTCGAGATGAGCTGTCAAAATTGATGGACTTAATGCAACATATGAAATGGCAGCAACAAGCCTACTGGAGATACTCAAAAATAAGGGATGACTCAATGAGAAGTGCTTTTAAAAAAATATACAATAACCTGTTTATTTTTGTGCCCAAGTTTCCAGATTTTATATTTGAACCATGTAGTCCATTATCAAGAACAGAGCAAAACGATTCATGCAAAGGCGATAATGATGGAGCAAAAGATGAGTCAAATTCGGAAGGGTCTACAAATAAATAAAGGGGGGATCTTGACTTTATTTTATTTCTTTTCTTAGGTCATTTTAGGATTAAGTTTAATTAGAAATATGACAGCCCTAATTTGACTCTAGTCGGAAGTGGTTTCGGGACCACAAAACTTAGTCACAAAAATAATTAAATGTTATATTCTATGCTTATTGTATGTGAAAGTGCATATGTGAAAATTTCATGCTTTGATTTTGTCATTTGTATGTAAAATTATTAAATAGGACTTATGTGAGAAATTTTAAAAATGTGATAGGTTAATTTGTAGTGGCCAAATATTTTATGGTTTAAAATAGGTGGACTTGCATGGCAAATTTCCCACTTTAATTTGTAGTGGCCAGCCATAATGATGATGATAAACAATATATGCATTTTAAATTAGCATTATAAAATTTAATGGCTTTATTATTATAAAATAAAGATAAATAAAATAAGAAAATGAGGAAAAAGACAAAGCTTGTTCATCTTTGTTCTTCATAGCTGAAATTAGGAGAGGAAAAAGCTCAAGAAACATTTGATCATTTACTACATGATTCAAAGGTATTTTCCATGTATTTTCTTGATATTCTTGCGAAATTAGCATGGTTAAAGCATTGCTTAGTTAACCCATGTTTAAATTTTGAAAATTTTTGTGTTGTGACCATTCGGTCATGAATTGAATTGAAGGAAATGGTTGTTATTTCATGTTCTTTTTATGAGTAATAGTAGATAAGTGAAGTTTGAGCTAGTTAAATGTTCATATAGGTGGTTTAGATGATGGGGAAATTTGGCTTGTGTGTATGTGTAGTTGCCGAATGTGAATTTAGATAACATTTGAGTAATGTTTGTGTTTTAAAATGATGGAATGGAGATTTAAGCTTGATAAAATTTTGTTGAGAATGAATGAAAGAAATATGTGTATTCGGCTATGGATGATTAGATAATAAATTCGTGTGGATGCTTTGATGACATATGCACAATTATAAGTTGAATTTAAAGCTTGTTAAATTTGTCCTTATCATTGCCAAATGAGTTTCATAGTTAAAGAAAACTGTTAAAGTACTTAGATAATTGATACTAGGTTAATGGTGTGTGTATAACTTATTTAAAATATAAACTTTGTATAAGTATTAAAGGTTGTAGATGAATTCGGCCCTGGGAGAAATTTTGGTATAAAATGCTTGAATGTTAAATAGGTTACTGTTATAATGACCAAGTGTGCCAAAGGCTAATGCATGGACTAGTTGATCAATATGTGTTAAAAGGGAAATGTAAATAAATACTTATTTGGTGAGCTATATATATATTCGGCTATATGGTAAAGATATGTATATGAAAATATGATAAGCCATATGAGTTTTGTGTTTGTGTATGTGAACTAAGTATAAAATGAATATTCGACTATGAAGGTTATAAGTTAAGTCATAGGAATTTTAGTAATGTACATATTCGGTCATTAGGGTTATATGTACTTTGGCTATGTGAGTTATGTGTTAAGGCAAGTTACTTATTTGATATATGTATTCGGTCATAAAGGTGTACATGAGGAAATGTTAAATTAATTGTATTAAATTGCTTAATGTGATTAAAAATGTGTATGACCATTTTGTATTTGAGCTAAAAGTAGCTATATGACCTATTAAATTTTTTGTCATATTCGGCCATAATCTAGCATGATGGGACTTTAATAAGTTAAATTTGTTTGAATTAGCTCAAGAGCATAGAGAACCAAGGTTGGACAGTGGAAAAGAGAAAGTAGTTGAATAGCCGATTCGAGACTATTTGAAAATATTCGGGGTAAGTTTTAAGTAGTTAAATATAAATAATATTCGATAATGACATGACAGATTATGAGAATTAAGTATTACTTGTCATATATGTATATGGCCGAATGGCAATTGTAATGGAAGTAAAATGTGATATGCTTTTATGATCAAATGATAGTGTTAGATAAATATGAGTAAGATATTATGTGTAATCTATCAAATGATAAATGTGAGTGATGAAATGAAATACAAGTGAATGAAAATGTAGGATGATATATTCGAATGATGCTCGTACCTAATTTGGTGTGATTGTGTTATATGAAACTTGTTGATTTGAATATCGTACAGTGCTATTCGGGCCTTGGAGCCTAGCAGCCTATAATGCCGGTGAGATACTATTCGGGCCTTCGAGCCTAGCAAGCTATAATGCCAGTGAAATGATATCGGGCTTCGAGCCTAGCATGCGAAATACCGGTGAATGAATTTGGGTTTAAAACCTAGCAAGCTGAATGCCGGTGATTTGATAAAAGTCTAAGACTAAGATACCTCGTGTTAGAACGACAAATGAATACATTCAATACGTTAAGTTGGCCAGGTACGTATTATGTACTTATATGTGAGCATGATTTGAATTGAATCATAAGTGTATAATGTGATACATATGTGAATAAATGTTATATTTATATCTATGATCATGATGCATTCGGTCAACGTGTGAAAGTATGCGAAAGCATTTGATTTATTTATGCTATATGAATTCAGATTAAGTGAAATAAGAATGCTAAATGTGCATTATGTGCTTGTGTATATTTGGCCAAATGACAATATATTTAGAAAATGGCCTCTTGAGAAATTGAATAATTGATGTATAATTGAGTTTATTCGTTTGCATTGCTTAAAACTTACTAAGCTTATGAAAGCTTACTCCGTTTGTGACGTTTCCCTGTTTTATAGATTGTTGACTTCAGTCACCTGCTCGGGGAGGGATCATCAGTAACTCATCACATTATCTATCATTTTGGTACTACTATGTTTTGGAGCTAGTATGGCATGTATAGAATAGACTTAAGTGAATGATATTTTGAGATGTTGTTGTACATAAGCCATGCGAATATGGCAACTTTTGAATGTCGGTATAAGTCTGAATTTTGATCTTTGATTGTGTTTGACTATGCATATAATTGCTAATGAAATTTTGTAAATGTGAATGTACAAATGTAGTGTTTTGGATTGGTAACTTTTCATAGCCCTCTCTGACGACGGATACGGGTTATAGGGGTGTTACATTTTATTGGTATTAGAGCTATGGTTTAGTCGATTGTAGGACTAATGTAGCGCGTGTGAGTCTAGCTATACATGCCATAAAGTGTTAATATGATAGTGTGATGATTTCTGACAACTGAAACGTGTTTTTCGTATAGTAATGAATTTCGATCCCGATCGAGCGGTAGCTAATGATGTAGAGAGTGTAGCACCTGCTCCCGCGCTCGGGACAGCGCCATTGGACTCTCAACCGAATGCTATTAATCAAAATGATGAGGCTAAACAAGCCTTTTATGGTATGATAAAGGATTGGTTTACTCAAAATGTTCGAACCAATCCGGCTATTTCACATCCCCCACCCCCGACTAATACAACCCCTGTACCTGTGGTACCTCCTGTAGTTGACCCGTGGAGGTTGAGCAAGCCCCCGGTTGATAGAATTTGGAAGCAAAGGGCTACTGATAGTGATGATGCAAAATAAGTTGAGTTTTGGCTCGATAATACCATTCGCATGTTTGATGAATTATTGTGTACACCCGGTGAGTGCTTAAAATGTGCTATATCTCTGTTACAAGATTTTGCCTACTATTGGTGGAATACCTTGGTTTCAGTTGTACCGAGAGAACGGGTTACTTGGGAATTCTTTCAAACCGAGTTCCGCAAGAAATATATCAGTCAAAGATTTATTGATCAAAAATGGAAGGAATTTCTCGAGCTCAAATAGGGTTCGATGACAGTTACCGATTACGAGCGAAAGTTTTTTAAACTTAGTAGATATGCTTGGGAATGTGTTTCGTTTGAGGCTATCATGTGTAAACGCTTCGAGGACTAGTTAAATGAAGAAATCAAACTGTTGGTGGGTATTCTGGAAATCAAAGAGTTTGTAGTGCTTGTTGAGTGAGCTTGTAAAGCCGAAGAGCTCGGTAAAGAGAAAAGAAAAGCTGATGATGGAGCTAGAGAGTTCCATGAAAGATCTTCGGGAAAATCCATTCATCAGTCATTGAAGAAATTTAGAGATGACTAAGGCCGATTTAAGAATACTTCGGGTTTTTCTAGACGGGACCGTGATCGACCCCCTATGAGTACGCGAGCCACCTCTGTTGCCAATGTCGGCAATGATCATCAGGATAGATCTAAGTGCAAGCATTGTGGTAAATGGCATTCAGGAAGCTGTAGATTTCATGACTGCTCTTGTTTCAAGTGTGGATCAGCTAATCGCTTTATCAGAGACTGTCTGAAATTAGCTGAATAGAATACTGATCCGAGTGGGAGACCTAGTAACACTGCAACATGAGGTAGACCACCTAGACATACAGGTAATACTAGTGGAAATCAGAGAGGGACCAAAGATACTACTGTACGTTCTGAGGCTCGTGCTCCTTCCAAAGCCTATGCTATACACGCACGCGAGGATGCTTCTTTGCCAGATGTTATTACCGGTAGTTTCACTCTTTTTGATACCGATGTTATTGCTTTGATTGATCCCGGTTCTACTCATTCGTATGTGTGTGAAACTTTGGCATCCAGTAAGACTCTACCTGTTGATTCTACTGAGTTTGTGATTCAGGTGTCGAATCCTTTGGGCCGTTATGTGCTAGTTGACAAAGTATGTAAGAAATGTCCCCTGATGATCCGAGCTTCTTGCTTCCCCGCTGATTTAATGTTATTACCGTTTGACGAGTTTGATGTCATTCTCGGTATGGATTGGTTAACTGTGCATGATGCAGTAGTGAATTACAAGCGAAAGACAATTGATTTGAGGTGTTCAAATAATGAGATAATTCGAGTTGAGTCTACCGATTTGAATGGATCACCGGCAATTATATCCTCGATGTTGGCTCAGAAATATGTGAAAAAGGGGTATGAACCATATCTTGCGTACGTACTGGATAGTAAAGAATCAGAAAAGAAACTTGAGACTGTGCCCTTGGTTTGTGAATATCCGTATGTGTTCCCCGAGGAATTACCTAGATTACCACCTGTTCGGGAGGTAGAGTTTAGTATTGAACTAGTACCAGGGACTTCACCTATTTCGATAGCTCCGTATCGTATGCCACCAACCGAATTAAAATAATTGAAATCTCATTTGCAAGAGTTGACAGATAAAGGTTTTGCTCAATTGAGTTTTTCTCCCTGGGGTGCACTAGTACTATTTGTGAAAAAGAAAGATGGAACCATGAGAATGTGCATTGATTATCGTCAGCTTAATAGGGTAACGATAAAGAATAAATATTCGTTGCCGCGAATCCATGGTTTGTTTGATCAACTGAAAGGAGCCTCAGTATTTTCGAAGATAGACTTGAGATCGGGTTATTATCAGTTGCGAGTTAGAGACTCTGACGTGCCTAAAACTGCTTTTAGAATGAGGTACGGACATTATGAGTTCCTTGTGATGCTGTTTGGGCTCACTAATGCCCCTGCTGTTTCCATGGATTTAATGAATCGAATTTTCAGACAGTATTTGGATCGGTTTGTAGTCGTGTTTATAGATGACATTTTAATCTATTCACACGATGAAACTGATCATGCCGAGCACTTGAGGTTAGTATTGTAGATTTTGCAAGACAAGCAATTATATGCGAAGTTCAGTAAATGTGAATTCTGGTTAAGAGAAGTCAGCTTTTTGGGGCATATTGTATCTGCATCGGGCATCCGAGTTGATCCGAGTAAAATTTTAGCTATACTCGATTGGAAGCCTCTGAGAAATGTTTCAAAAGTTTGAAGCTTTTTGGGACTTGCCGGGTACTACAGACGGTTTGTGAAAGGTTTCTCGATGATAGCAACACCAATGACAAAGTTGCTTCAGAAAGATATAAAGTTTTAGTGGTCAGAAAAGTCCCAGAAAAGATTTGATCAATTGAAAACTCTTTTGACTGAAGCCCCAGTGTTAGTTCAGCTAGAATCCGATAAAGAATTTGTGATCTACAGTGATGCGTCTCTGAATGGTTTGGACTGTGTGTTGATGCAAGAGGGTAGAGTTGTAGTGTATGTTTCGAGACAATTGAAGCCACATGAGAAAAACTATCCGACTCATGATCTCGAGTTGGCTGCTATCGTTTTCACTTTGAAAATTTGGCGCCACTACTTGTTCGGGGAAAAAAGCCATGTGTCTTCCGATCACAAAAGCCTCCAATACTTGATGACTCAAAGAGATTTGAATTTGAGACAAAGACGTTGGCTAGAATTATTGAAAGACTAAGAGCTTCTCATTGATTACCATCCGGGAAAGGCTAACGTGGTTGCTGATGCTTTAAGTCGTAAATCACTGCTTGTTTTGCGAGCAATGAATGTGCATCTGTCTGTGTCCGCTGATGATGTGTTAGTAGCAGAATTAAAAGCAAAACCGTTATTGATACAGCAAATCCGTGAAGCTCAAAAAGTTGATGATGAATTAGTTGTAAAGCGAGCATTATGTGTTTCGAAAGAGGATTCAGAGTTTTTGATTGATAGCAATGATTGTTTGAGGTTTAAAGATCGATTATGTGTTCCAAGAAATTTAGAGCTTATTCCAATAATTTTGAACGAGGCTCATAACAGCCGAATGTTAGTTCACCCGGGTAGTACGAAAATGTGTAATGATCTGAAACGTCAGTATTGGTGGTACGGTATGAAACGAGACATTTTTGACTTTGTTTCGAAGTGTTTGATATGTCAACAAGTGAAAGCGGAACAGCAAGTGCCTTCGGGATTACTTCAGCCGATCATGATACCCGAGTGGAAGTGGGATCGAGTCACGATGGACTTTGTATCTGGGTTGCCATTGTCTCCGAGCAAGAAAGATACGATCTGGGTTGTTGTTGATAGTTTGACAAAGTTGGCTCATTTTATTCCCGTACGTATGGATTATTCACTTGATAAGTTAGCTGAACTGTATGTTTTTCAGATTGTAAGGTTACACGGGGTACCCACTTCTGTTGTGTCGGATAGAAATCCGAGACTCACATCGCGGTTTTGGAAGAAATTGCAAGAAGCATTGGGTACTAAGTTGAATTTTAGCACCGCTTTTCATCCCCAAACTGATGGTCAATCCAAACGAATTATTCAGATACTAGAGGATATGTTGAGATGTTGCATCCTTGAGTTTAGTGCCTCGTGGGAACGATACTTGCCTTTGGTTGAATTCGCATATAGTAATAGTTTTCAATCGAGGATCAAGATGGGACCTTACGAGGCTTTGTATGGTCATAAATGTCGTACACCTTTGTTTTGGACCGAACTCAATAAGAATAAGATTTACGGAGTTGATTTGATTAAAGAGGCCGAACAGAAAGTAAAAGTGATCTGTGAAAGTCTGAAAGTAGCATCAGATCGTCAGAAATAGTACGCGGACTTAAAACGGAAAGATATAGAGTATCAAGTTAGGGACAAAGTGGTTCTTAAAGTTTCACCGTGGAAAAAGGTACTCAGATTTGGCCGTAAAGGCAAATTGAGCCCGAGATTTATCGGACCATACGAAATTATAGAACGGATTGGGCCAGTTGCTTATAGACTACTTTTGCCACCTGAACTTGAAAAGATTCACGACGTTTTTCATGTTTCGATGCTCCGCCGGTACAGATCCGATCCTTCTCATGTGATTAATCCATCAGAGACTGAAATTCAGTCTGATTTGAGTTATGAAGAGGAACCAGTTCATATTTTGGCTCGTGAATTAAAAGAATTACGAAATAAGAAAATCTCATTAGTGAAAGTACTGTGGCTCAAACACGGGGTTGAAGAAGTAACTTGGGAGCCAGAGGACTCGATGAAAGAACGTTATCCTAACCTTTTCGCTGGTAAGATTTTCGGGGACGAAAATTCTTTAGGGGGGAGAGTTGCCCTAATTTGACCCTAGTCGAAAAGTGGTTTCGAGACCACAAAATCGAGTCACAAAAATAATTAAATGTTATATCCTATGCTTATTGTATGTGAAAGTGCATGTGTGAAAATTTCATGCTTTGATTTTGTCATTTGTATGTGAAATTATTAAATAGGACTTATGTGAGAAATTTTGAAAATGTGATAGGTTAATTTGTAGTGGCCAAATATTTTATGGTTTAAAATAGGTGGACCTGCATGTCAAATTTCCCACTTTAATTTGTAGTAGCCGGCCATAATGATGATGATAAACAATATATGCATTTTAAATTAGCATTATAAAATTTAATGGCTTTATTATTATAAAATAAAGATAAATAAAATAACTAAATGAGGAAAAGGACAAAGCTTGTTCATCTTTGTTCTTCATAGCTAAAATTAGGAGAGGAAAAAGCTCAAGCAACATTCGGTCATTTACTGCATGATTCAAAGGTATTTTCCATGTATTGTCTTGATATTCTTGCGAAATTAGCATGGTTAAAGCATTGCTTAGTTAACCCATGTTTAAATTTTGAAAATTTTTGTGTTGTGAGCATTCGGTCATGAATTGAATTGAAGGAAATGGTTGTTGTATCATGTTCTTTTTATGAGTAACGGTTGATAGGTGAAGTTTGAGCTAGTTAAATGTTCATATAGGTGGTTTAGATGATAGGGAAAATCAGCTTGTGTGTATGTGCAGTTGCCGAATGTGAATTTAGATAACATTTGAGTAATGTTTGTATTTTAAAATGATGGAATGGAGATTTAAGCTTGATAAAATTTTGTTGAGAATGAATGAAAGAAATATGTGTATTCGGCTATGGATGATTAGATAATAAATTCGTGTGGATGCTTTGATGAGATATGCACAATTATAAGTTGAATTTAAAGCTTGTTAAATTTGTCCTTATCATTGCCGAATGAGTTTCATAGTTAAAGAAAATTGTTAAAGTACTTAGATAATTGATACTAGGTTAATGGTGTGTGTATAAATTATTTAAAATATAAACTTTGTATAAGTATTAAAGGTTGTAGATGAATTCGGCCTTGGGAGAAATTTTGGTCTAAAATGCTTGAATGTTAAATAGGTTATTGCTTTAATGCGCCAAAGGCTAATGCATGGACTAGTTGATCAATATGTGTTAAAAGGGAAACGTAAATAAATACCTATTTGATGAGCTATATATATATTCGGCTATATGGTAAAGATATGTATGTAACACCCCGAACCCGAGACCGACACCGGAGTCGAACACGAGGTGTTAACAGACTTTAAACCCCTTATAAAAAAATATTTCCCAGACACTGCCAATCTGCGCACTAGTCGCTTTAAAAATCATATCTTGAGTTTCACAACTCGAAAATCAGTTTTGTGATTTTTCCCTGAAACTAGACTCATATTCCCATCTACATATTTTTTTCTAGAATTTTTGGTCGGGCCAATTAGTACAGTTTATTAGTCAAAGTCTCCCATGTTACAGGGATCGACTACACTGACCTTTGCGCAATACGACTTGGATATCTCCCTCCACAGAGCTTCAATACTGATGCCGTTTGTTTATATAGAAACTAGACTCAGATAGAAATCTATAAATATATGGAATGACTTCTAATTATCTCTGGTTAATTTATAATGAATTTCCAAAGTCGGAATAGGGAATCCAGAAACCGTTCTGGCCCTGTCTCACGAGAACCTGAATATCTCTTAACATACTGTCCGTATGATTGTTTCGTTACTTTCCTATGAAAATAGATTCATCAAGGTTCGTTTACATAATTTATTAACTATTTAATTCCATTCCTACTATTTTTAGTGAATTTCCAAATCTACATCACTGCTGCTGTCAGCATCTGCCTTTAAGGTAGACTTTACCTATTTCATAGTTTCCATGATTCAACTAGCCCTTTTTGCATAAGTAGCACAATTTATGATAGTGATTAACCATTCCATGGCCAATCCTTGTCAAGCCTATCCACACCTCTCAATAACCATATCCATACCAAATGATTATAACATTACACTCAAACATATATAAGCCATTTTCGCATGGCTAACCAAAATTATACAAGTCCAAAGGGTCCATGACCCACAACAAATGGGTAGTCCTATACATGCCATTTCGAAGTTCAACCAAAATTGTACCAAAAGGGGGGCTTTGATAGTGTGGGCGACTTTGACCTCAAGATCCCGAGTCCGATAGCTGGAGAACCAAATCTATAAAACAGAGGAGCAATGAAACGGAGTAAGCAATTTATGCTTAGTAAGTTTTGAGCAAGGAATTCCAGCACAACAAAAGTATAGCATTCATATAGCTAAACGGATAATTTCATATGCACAAATTTTCGATATCATACTTGCTTCACATTACCAACCCTTATGTACATACACAAAGATCAACTTAGCCAAAGGCCGGTAGCTCGTTTATCAACTGAGCGAATACTTATTTGTAAGGGCTCAACTAAATTCAAGCACATACGAAACATACCTCAATGTTGGGATGTTTCTAGAGTATTAACTGAAATTTTTACAGCAAGATCATTCATTCCCAAATCACGTACCTTCGGAATTTAACCGGATATAGCTCCTCGTTCAAATGCCTTCAGGACATAGCCCGGTTATAGTAACTCGCACAAATGCCTTCGGGACTTAACCCGGATTTAGTAACTCACACAAATGCCTTCGGGCTTAGCCCGGAATTAGTATCTCGCACAAATGCCTTCGGATCTTAGTCCGGATATGGTCACTTAGCACAAAGCCTTCGGGACTTAGCCCGGACATCATTCAAATAACCATGCACATTTAACAATAAATCATGGCACATTCGTATTTCATTTTCGTTAGAAAAACTCAAACACAAGACACTTATCATTCTTGTAATTTCGGCTCAATAGCCACACACAAAGAGCATGATTTTGATTTGCTTAAAACATGATCTAATCAAATCTTAATTTAAGCTCTCTTACTCAAGAACTTACCTCGGATGTTGTCGAACGATTCCGATGGCTATTCGACCACTTTTTCCTTCCCTTTATCGGATTTAGTTCCCCTTTGCTCTTGAGCTTAATTAAATAAATAAATTGATTCAATCATTTGAGCATCGAAAAGAGGAACACAAGGCACTTAGCCCATATTTATACATTAGACATTAAAGTCACATATGTACGGAATCATGAATCAAACTCAACATTTTAGCTAATTTTCCCCCTTGGCCGAATTTTCTAAGCCAAGACAAAAGCATCAATATGCTTGCCTCCAACCGAATACATGCAACACCAAATCTTCTTCCTATGGCCGAATATGCATGTCTATGTTGGGGCCGATTATATGCTTAATACTTCCTACAAGTATGGTTACTTGTATTGATTATAAATATCATCTTGTTTCAAGTTCAAAACTTGGCTAATACACACATATATACACTAGTAAAGCATCCTCTCCCTTTCCATCAATTTAACACATGCATTGCTCATTAACATACAAAAGTTATATTCGGCCTTAGCACACAACTTGCTAGCCGATTCTTCCCCATCTAGCAACCAATGCACATATGTGCTCACTCAAAAATGCTAAAAAGGAGATTCAAGAATCATCAATCCACCATCACATGCATCATTAACAAGCTTCATATTTAGCATGCAATGGCATTAACACAAAATCCACCTAGGCCGAATATCATCCCCATGACATAGTAAGGATTTGAACCATGGGCTAATTAGAACTCAAGCTAGCAACTAAAAACATGCATGAATCTCATGGCACAACCTCAAACATACCTTAATCTAGATATAAGTATGGCCAAACCTCCTCCTAATCCTCTTCCAAATCAAACATGAAGCAAGAACTCCTTCCTCCTTCCTTAGAATTTTCGGCCAAATGAAGATGAAAAAGGATGAACAAAATTTTCTCCTTTCTTTTCTTTAACTCACGGCAATGGGGGGGAAGACAACCACACACATTTTTTTTTGTTTCCATCATATTCCCTTTCATTATTTTATGCTCATGCTCCTTATTTTATTTTTCCTAACATACCTCACTAACATAACATGTTTGTGACATGTTTCCACTCATGATGCACTAACACAACATGTCTATGACATGTCTTGCCCATCACACTTGGTCTACCATGCTTGTCATGGCCGGCCACTACTCATTAGGGGGGGATTTGACATGCAAGTCCCCCCTTTTTCCACATGCACTAATAGGTCCTTACGCATTGACCTATCACATTTTAAAATTTTCTCACATAAGTCCTATTTGATGAAATTCACTTACAATTAACAAAATTCAAACACGAAATTTTCACACATGCACATGTACATATAATGAGCATCAATTATGACGGTTAATTATTTTTACGACTCAGTTTAGCGGTCCCGAAACCACTTCCCGACTAGGGTCAATTTTGGGCTGTCACAACTCTCCCCCACTTAAGAAATTTTCGTCCCCGAAAAGCTTACCGGTAAATAGGTTTGGGTATCGTTCTTTCATCGAGCTCTCGGTTTCCCAAGTAGCTTCCTCGATCCCGGGTTTGAGCCATAACACCTTCACTAACGGAACCCTTTTGTTTCGCAACTCCTTCACTTCACGAGCTAGGATACGCATCGGTTCTTCTTCATAACTCATATCGGCTTGAATGTCAACCTCTGATGGGCTAATTATGTGAGATGGATCAGATCGATAGTATCGAAGCATCGAAACATGAAAGACGTCGTGAATCTTTTCAAGCTCAGGGGGCAAAATCAATCTATACGCAACCGGACCAACTCGTTCGGAGATTTCGTACGGCCCAATGAATCTCGGGCTCAACTTGCCCTTACGGCCAAACCTGAGTACCTTTTTCCAAGGTGTAACTTTAAGGAACACTTTATCTCCCACCTGATATTCAATGTCTTTTCGTTTCAAATCCGCATACGATTTTTAACGATCTGTGGCTGCTTTCAGACTTTCACGGATTACCTTTACTTTCTGTTCGGCATCTTTAATCAAATCAACTCCGAAAATTTTACTTTCACCGAGCTCGGTCCAAAACAATGGTGTACGGCATTTACGACCGTACAAAGCCTCGTAAGGTGCCATCTTAATACTTGATTGAAAACTATTGTTGTAAGCAAATTCAATCAAAGGTAAATACCGTTCCCATGAACCACTGAACTCGAGGATGCAACATCTCAACATATCCACAAGTATCTGAATTGTCCGCTCGGATTGACCATCGGTTTGGGGGTGAAAAGCAGTGCTAAAATGCAGCTTGGTACCCAAAGCTTCTTGCAATTTCTTCCAAAATCGTGAGGTGAATCTCGGATCTCTATCCGACACGATAGAAATAGGTACCCCGTGTAATCTCACAATCTGAGAAACGTACAATTCAGCTAGTTTATCCAATGAAAAATCTGTACGCACGGGGATAAAGTGAGCCGACTTAGTCAGCCTATCGACAACAACCCAAATCGCATCTTTCTTACTTGCTGACAATGGCAGTCCGGACACAAAGTCCATTGTGACTCGATCCCATTTCCACTCAGGTATCATGATCGGCTGAAGTAATCCTGAAGGCACTTGATGTTCCGCTTTCACTTGTTGACATATTAAACATCTCGAAACAAAGTCGGAGATGTCTCGTTTCATACCATGCCACCAAAACCAACGTTTCAAATCGTTGTACATTTTCGTACTCCCCGGGTGAATTGACATTCAGCTACAATCGGCTTCGTTCAGAATCATCGAAATGAGTTCCGAATTCCTTGGAACACACAAACGACTTCTGAACCTCAAACAATCATCATCATCAATTTGAAACTCCGATTCCTTGTTCGGAGCACACTCAGCCCGTTTTGCAACCAATTCATCATCAACTGTGACAGCCCAAAATTGACCCTAGTCGGGGAGTGGTTTCGAGACCGCTAAACCGAGTCACCGAAAAGTTTGAATGTGATGTTTATTGTCTAGAATATGTAATCATGAATGTGTGAAAATTTCAAGCTTCGATTTAATCGATTGCATGTGAAATTATTCAATAGGACTTATATGAGAAAATTTTAAAATGTGATAGGTCAATGCATGAGGACCTATTAGTGCATGTGGAAGAAAAAGGGGACTTGCATGTCAAATTCCCCCTCCCTAAATAGTAGTGGTCGGCCATGACAAAGTGGATAGGCAAATGGTGATGGGTAAAACATATTATAAAAAGTTTATGACAACATGTTGTGTTAAGAACAATAAAATATGAGGGGAGTGGGAGGAGAAACCAAAGTTGTTTCATCCTTGCTCCCCCATTTTGCCGAAACTAGAAGAAAAAAAAAGGCTTCATCCTCTTTGCTCTTCTTGACCGAAAAATCAAAGGAAGAAGAAAGAGTTCTCTTGCTTATGTTCGGTTTGGATGAGGATTAAGAAGAGGTAAGTACCTTGAAACCCTTGGAAATTTTGTATAAAGAAGATGGTTAGTTCAAGTTCTAATCATTCCATGGCTTAAGTTTTGATTGTTAGGAGGTTTGATGTTTGGCCAAGTAGGTTGATTTGAGCTTTCGGTTGTGGTTGTCAAGGGAGGAAATGGGATTTTGTTTGTCTTCAACAATTGGTTGGTAAATAAGTGTTAAATGTGTTTGGGTAATTGAAATAAATAATTAGAGGCTTGATTATCAAAATGTTTCGGTTTGATATCATTTTTATAAGCATAATTAGTTCAATTTGATAATAAGGTATGAGGTGATAAGTAAAATTTTCATGGTGGTTTAGGTTTAATGACATTCGGCTATGGATTAAAAGTGTTAGCTAATTCGGCATAAGAGTATAAATGTTAATCACTTTATATTTGAAGCCTTGAAGAATGG